>NW_028234409.1:21995252-22000252 GCF_977035675.1 Penaeus japonicus | reverse complement strand
AGTCGTTAATTAGCCTCATTATTACAAACTCCATATGTGTGTGTAATTATGCACTGCAAATTAAGTGCAGCAGTGAACGTATAAATCACAACTGGAAATCGTACTCTGGCTCGTCTGTTAGTTCTGCACATGAATAATGTAAGCAACTTGTGCGTTACTCAAAGAGAGGAAAAATAAGGAGAATTGTAATACTATCAGTTTCTCCAACGAAAACGACCATTCCCCAAACAGAAGAAGCGACGTCATCGCAAATGATATCCATAATATCAGAAGAAAGACAATAGCAACAAATATCATAACAATAACAAATAAAGAAAGAAGTAAACAATTCCAAACGAACAAAACGACCGGCAGAATACAGCAACAACAACAACAGTACAGGACCCTAAACAACCCTAACAGCGACCCACAAAGATATACAATAACCATATCCAGGTACGGAGAAGGTCGTTGGGTAGCTGTTACTACCGAGGTGGGGGTGGGTGGGGGTGGGGGGTTAGACATTGCGAGAAGAAGGCGGAGGGACGAGGAGAGAGAGAGAGAGAGAGAGAGAGAGAGAGAGAGAGAGAGAGAGAGAGAGAGAGAGAGAGAGAGAGAGAGAGAGAGAGAGAGAGAGAGAGAGAGAGAGAGAGAGAGAGAGAGAGAGAGAGAGAGAGAGAGAGAGAGAGAGAGAGAGAGAGAGAGAGAGAGAGAGAGAGAGAGAGAGAGAGAGAGAGATCATTAGATAATAAAAGAAAGAAAGAGAGCGAGAGAGAAAGATCATTAGATAATAAAAGAAAGAAAGAGAAACGGGAGGGGGGGAGGGGCACAGCGGGAGGTGTGAATTTTCTGTTTTGTTATAGTATGCTATGTATTTTGGGTAACGTTTATGCTGTGTTATTTATGTTGTGTTATGTTCAGCTTACTAATGTTGTTTTCTGCTTTGTTGTTGTTCTATGTTATGTGCTATCATTTGTTATTCCGTGTTATTGTATGATGTGCCATTTTAATTTGTTTTTGTATTACTTGGTTATGCTACATCATTTCATATCTTGTTGTGTTATGCTTTGTTATTAAACTTAGTGTAGTTAGTTAGTTCAGTTTTGTCATGTTACATTATGCTGTTATGTCCTTTTATGTTATATTTTTTTACGTTGTTGTTGTTATGTTGTCTTTTGCCCTTAAGTCAAGGAGCGAAAGGTCGTCTTTCACCTTTTGTTTCCGGTTAGGTCATTCTTTAATATCAGTTGTTTCTTCGTAAACTTAGCTCTTTGCAAAGTTCTTTGATAATTAATGTTTGGTGAACATATGTATTATACATTCATAAAGACCCTCGTATGTCTTTATGTTTGCTTTCAAAAACGTGTTTATGTACACCTGTTTACAACAAACTGAGCGAGGCAGATTTGAGATTTTTAGTAAAAAAAAATAGCCAGTCATGGGGATGGTGATGATAGCAATGATCGTGATGATGATTTGTTTATGTATTAATGAACATATTTGCTTATATTAATTATTCATCTTGTCTCTATTTTTATTCTAGCAGTGCATCCGTCTGCCTAACCTTCTTTCCTTTAGATTTTGCAGAACAGAAAAAATATCGACTTGGGAACTTTAGCAAGTGGTAAAAAAAAACTTGATTTTCGAAAAGAACACAAAAGGTGCTGGGCCTTTTTTTTATCCATTAGCTGACAAGCGTCGCCAGTCAAGGTATTGCAGACTTCAAACCTTAGGTCCTGTATGCCAAAAAACTTTGTTTGTTTGACGAAAAAAGCTTTGGAAAAAATGGAAGTCTAAAATCAATTGTGGGCAATTACTAGTTCGTGCATGCGTGTGTGTGTGTGTGTGTGTGTGTGTGTGTGTGTGTAAACGATTCAAATTCCTCGCTCCTAATAACTCTGAAAACCCATCAGACATTTCCCATGAACGAGTGATTCTGCATGACTCGCCCCCTGACAGTGAGTGTCAAAACCCTGCAGAAATGAGCCGTGCATATCTGAATATTGACACCATTAAGGATTCTCCAGGATATTATGATGGACAAGAACACACACTCTGTGGGAATATACTAGCAGGCGAGAGACAAACGCGATAGTATATTGTAGAAAGAAAATCACCGAGGGAGATGTATCGACGAGGGGCTGTCTTGTGCAGGTGGGATCGTCAGGGTTTTTTCACCTTTTTTATTTCACTTTTTTTAGTGTGACGTGGGTGGGGTGAAAGGGAGTGCGTGAGTGAGAAAGAGAAAGAGAGAGAATGAAAGTGATTAGGGGAGGGGGAGAGATAGAAACAGGGAGGGAGGGAGGGAGAAAAAGAGTGGAAGAGGAAAGAGAGAGAGACAGAGAGAGAGAGAGAAAGAGAGAGAGAGAGAAAGTATGTGAGTAAGAGAGAGAGGGAGATCACAGGAACACATACTGCAAGTATTCTGTGTCGATTTTCTGGTACCCTACTCTCATCAGTCCGTAAAACTTTGGAAAATAAATGACTTTACAATCTTAGATATCCACAACCCAATTTTCCTCGCAAACACCAAAAGCAAGACAAATCGAGATATGTCACTATTATTTAAAATTCAATTTCATAAATGTTTCTTTTTTTTCCTGTAATCATCTTCACATAGTTGTTAAGGAGAAACCAATCCCATCTAAATCGGAACCACAAAAATATAAATTGTGAATTGCAGAGATAAATCAGAAGGTTTCAGGTTCCATGACCCAAATCAGCTGACGAGTTAAATGCCAATCGAACCCAGTCAGCTGTGTTTACATTTGACGAGAAACCAAACTCCTACGCTCTGGGGTGAAAATGCATGGGTGTATTTTTACATCTAACATTAAACATTTGGCCAGTGTTCATGCAAAGGGAAACGATTGTTGAGTGTTAGATAGCATAAGATTACAATTAGTAAAATATAATAATATGGCATGCTAGCGAAAGATAGAGTGAGCAAGAGCGAGAGAAAATGAGAGAAAGAGAGGAAGAGAGAGAGAGGGGGGGGGGGTAAACAGCCAGAAAGGGGGACAGATGCAGACACGGTCAGACAAAGAGAGAGAGAGAGAGAGAGAGAGTGAAGAGGAAAGAAGAGAAGCGAGAATAGATCCCTTTTCCAGTTTCTACGAGGTTGTTCATTTTTATGTGTACGATTTTTATCTCTTGTAGTGTATACCTTAACAAGCTTTGTCTTTCACTGTCTTCCATTTGAACCGTTCCATATTTTTCTCTTTTCTAGATTATCTTTCTTTTTTGTGTGTGTGGGGGGGCTTACGCTTTTAGCTTCATATATATCTTTTATCTCTCTATTTAGTTCTCTCTTTTGGCCAACTTTTTTCCGTTTGTTTTTTATGCTATCGAGACGCCTTTGTTATTCTTTCCCTCTGTTTTTTTCCCATAGAAATCGACAGGGCATTTAACGGGCCCGGTTTCCCTCGTGTCGATCCTCCATTCAGACGGAAGACGCGTAGTACTCAGGCTCTCTTTAGACGTGGTTGACGAGGCTAATAACAGTAAGGGTAAAAGGTTTTATTCAAAGGGCGACAAGAAAAGTGTTTCTTTTTCAAAGTGTGTCCTTTTGGTGATTGGCAGTTTTTGATAGATCTCTCTCTCCCCCCCCCCCCCTCTCTCTCTCTCTCTCTCTCTCTCTCTCTCTCTCTCTCTCTCTCTCTCTCTCTCTCTCTCTCTCTCTCTCTGTCTCTCTCTCTCTCTCTCTCTCTCTCTCTCTCTCTCTCTCTCTCTCTCTTTCTTTGTATGTTAGTGTATTATCCTGTGTATGGGAAAACCGCCAAGGCAAAGATAATGATGATGATGATGATAGTAATACCGATGATAAGAAATATTAGCAATAATGATAATTCTAAATAATATATCAGCAGTATCAATATGAACAAAGGTAAATAACATTATCAAACCAAAACGAAAGAAAAAAAATCAGAAACAAAACATTGTAACAAGAAATAATAAAAGAAAAAATAGATAAAGGAATAAATAAATAGATAACTCTCCAGAGGAAAAGGAAATTTCCTCTTCATATTCCGATATTAATAGAAAGCAGCGGCGGTGGTGGGGAAGCCTTGGTGACGGCAGAGATTTTTACCCCCTTTTTTTTGGGGGGGGGGGGGGGGGCAGGAGGGGGCAGAGATCTTTGCCTCCGGGGAAATTAAACACGAAACAGAGGAGAACAGATATTCCATGCTTTTTCCCTTTTCTGAATGAAGCGCATATATATCCAAACTGGAGTGACTACTAGACTTTATATTTAGAGAATGGGAGACAAGGGGAGGAGTAAGGGAGAAAGAGAAAGCGAGAGAAGGAAAGAGAGAGAGAGACAGACAAAAAGAACAGAAGGAGAGTGAGATAGATAAATAGCTAGATAGAGAGAGAGAGAGAGAGAGAGAGAGAGAAAGAGAGACAGATGAGTGAGATAGATAAATAGCTAGATAGATAGAGAGAGAGAGAGAGAGACAGGTGAGTGAGATAGATAAATAGATAGAAGAGCGAAAGAGAGAGAGAGAAGGAGTGTTAGATATAAATAGAGAGATAGAAAGAGCGAAAGAGAGAGAGAGAAGGCACTTTGATAGATAGAGATAAATAGAGAGATAAATATAAAGATAAAAAGAGAGCGAATGTGTGAATGAGAGCGAGCAAGAGATAGTCAGAAAGCGAGTGACACAGAGAGAGTGGGTGGGTGAGTGGGTAGATTCAGCTATATGAGATGCAGTGATCCCAGGTAATATCCATAAAAAAAAAAATCCAAACAAAGGAATACATGAGTAAATATTCCCAATTTTACTCTACTGCAAATTCAATGAAAATTATATGAAAAATATAAAACAACTTCAACCAATTCTTCGATTATTTCCAACCCAAATGACAACTCTGATCAAAAAAGGAAAATAAAGATATTAAGTAGAATTAACATCTGTTCATCAAAGCATTACGTGCCCGGCAACTACAATTAATCGGTATTGTTACAATTATTACTGGAATAGACAGCTTCTCTGTATAATTCCCGAATTCCCTGCTCC
>NW_028234409.1:21964023-21969023 GCF_977035675.1 Penaeus japonicus | reverse complement strand
GAGGCAGAGGGAATGGGAAGAGGGGATGTGGGAGAGATGATGACAGAGAGCATTGGGGAGAGGTGAGGGAGAGGGGGAGGCAGAAAGGAATGGGGAGAGCGGGAGGCAGAGGGCAATGGAGAGAGGGGATGTGGGAGAGGTGGTGACAAAGGGCATTGGGGAGAGGTGGGGGTAGAGGGGGAAGCAAAGGGCAATGGAGAGAGGAGGAGGCAAAGGGGAATGGGGAGAGGGGGTGGAGGGGTGATATATAGGCGGGGATGGGGATAGGGAGAGGGAGAATGTACCAATCGGGGAAGGGGGAGAGCGGGAGGCAGTGGGGAAATCTAGAGAGGGGTTGAATAGGGCAGGGATATGTACATGGAAAAGAGTATAGCATACTTATAAAAGAAGGGGATGAGGGGTAAAACGTAGATTAAGGGAAAGGAGGGAGGGAGGGGGGATTATTATACAATATTCCATTATGAATATGATACTGTAATTCAATATCACATTCAGTGAGAGATCAAATTTACAATAGCCAAAATGCTGGGCGCAGTTTCCGACCGCAGAAATAAACGTATCTATTGCAAATAAATGCATTTATAGTAAATGATCCAACTAAAAGATATAGGGCTAAACAAAGAAAACAGAAAAAAATAGAGGCACTTTTCTTTTAAGAAAGAGAGAGAGAGAGAGAGAGAGAGAGAGAGAGAGAGAGAGGGGGTGGGGGATGGAAGAGAGGTAGAGAGGAAGGAGAGGAGAGGGTTGGCGAGAGATGAGGGTAAGGGAGAGAGAGAGAGAGAGAGAGAGAGAGAGAGAGAGAGAGAGACAGACAGAGAGAGAGAAAGACAGACAGTGAGAAAGGAAGAGAGAGGGGGGAGAAGGAAAAAGAGAGAGAGGGGGTGGGAGAAGGAAAAAGAAAGAGAGAGAGGACGAGAGCGAGAGGGAAAAATAGGGAGCGAAAGAGAGGGGGGACGAGAGAGAAAGAGAGAGAGAGAGAGTGACAGACATACAGAGACAGATACAGAGAAAACAAGAGAGAGAGAGAGAGAGAGAGAGAGAGAGAGAGAGATAAAGACAGAGAGAGAGAAAGGGAGAGAGAGGGGGGGAGAAGGGAAGGGAAAGAGAGAGAGGACGAGAGCGAGAGGGAGAAAGGCGGAGCGAGAGAAAGGGGGGTAGAGGGAGAGAGAAAGAGTGAGAGAGAGAGAAAGAGAAAGAGAGCATGCAATGCGTACAGGAGTGACGGAGCAGGGTGCGTCAGTGGAGAGCACACGCATAGATGCGGTGGAGGCTGTGGACGACTCACAGCGATGAGGGAGTGACGTCAGAGACACACACAAACATACGTGTTCCCAGACGAGCATCGAGTCGGAGCATGATGTGCAGACACGAGATTCAGCGCTTAGGACAAGTTCGTCTGATCTGAGAAAAGGGAGTTGCTAAAGGTCCACGGTCATACGAATGAGTAGTGGTAAGAGACTTAGACGTCTGTAACACATACGAGCAAGTACAATGGGGGTGTGTCACACAGTTCTGTCGCACGTTGGGAGTCACACACACGCATTGTGATTGTCACACACAAAGGAGGAAGTGGTATGGTAGGACATGAGGGAAGAATGAGACACTGCGACGTGACAGAGGTAAGGTCTGGGTGGGAGTCAAGTGAGGTCGGTAAGTGAGCAGGTAGTATGTAGTACTGAGACGGTGTACAAGTATAGGGTTTTGGAGCACAGGAGGTGTATTATATTGTAAGTGAGTGTACACGAGTAGGAGAGGCACAGTGATATTAGTTGAGAGGTGGGCTTGGGACTGAGTGAGTGATATTATTAAGAAGTAAACATCAGACACTCACAAGACTACACATGACTAGAACGGTGGAATGTAGTGATTGATCAGTGGTGGGTGAGGTACACACAGAGTTGTGAGAGTGCACAGCTGTCTCATAGCGATGGGACTACTCTTTAGACATATAGATCGCTAGGAGGTGCAGGGTAATCTTCTTCTGTAAGTCTTGATTATAGTGGAGAAGGTAGGGAGAGAATATTAGTCAAATACAACTTATTGTCGAGGAAGTTGTGTGTGGAGGAGATCTAGGATTTGAGTTTGAGTGAGGCGGTTAGTGTATCGGAATCAGTAGTGGACTGTGAGGCAATAGTTGAGGATGGGTAGTGGACATAGACTATGAGGATTGTATTACAGACTTAGAACACTGATCTTAGTCGTGAGTGGTACATTTGTGAGTTAGGGGCGCCATATTTGTGTACGAGACTCAGACGAGGAGTTTTTGTAGACAGTCTTGAGTGACACAGATGATCTAGATGGTTGTCTTGAGCATGTGAGGATCAGATCAAATTGGACTTCATCTACAGTGTCTAGTGGAGGTGGGATATAGCGATGGGGGGGAGTAGAAGAGGGGATACGGTTGTGTTTGGTGAGGGTGTACGAGGATGGAGGGGGTAGTGCGTCGCGTGGCGGTACGATAGGGCGGAGGAGAGCGTTAGGGGGTGAAGTTGGATGATACACGAGAGGCGTGGATGTGGTGGTACTAGAAGGAGGGGAGTGTGTGGAGGTAGAGAGTGAGGAGGGTGGGCAATCTGTACGGAGGAACGTGGGTGATGGAGGTGTTGTCGATGGGGAGAGGAGTGAGGTTTGTTACAATATTGGAACAAGTTATAGTTCATTTGACAAGTTGTGACAAATAATCTCTTTAGGGAGTACTGTGGCAGATTAATGCTTGAGATGGTAGGTTTTAGTGTGAGTCTGGGATGATTAGGAAGAGTGGATGGGGAGAGACTTAAGGGTCTGGTTATGAGTACATCTCTTGTGAGCTGTTAGTGATGTGAGTCAATTAGCGTCACGATGTGAAGGTATTAAAGTACAATGTGGAGACTCATGGATAGGGGAGTGTGGTGTATTACTGGGTTTTGATGGACTAGGTAGAGTTGAGTCATGAGTGTGACACAATCTAAGGATATATTCTGTACATGATCTGAGTCATACATTAATGGGTTGTTCTAGGTAGATTTAGTCATATGGTTGAATTCCACTTGTAGGGCAATCTGACACGAGCATATGAAGTCATCATTCAACGAGGCACGTAAGTTGAGACGGTCCTCAATCTGTATATATGAACAGACACTACAACATACATTCTTTAATCTAGAACAAGCCAGAATAGATCTAAGAACAGAACTAAATGAGGCTGCATAGAACTGACTATATCTATATACGGGTGCATGCGTATGCACAGCATAAAGTGACAGCAGACACACTATGATACGAGAGGAATTAACGTGATGTGAGCACATTTACTACACAGTATCATAAAGGAGGTGTGTAAGATAACAGGAGGATGATGGGAGTGTCAGTACACAGAAGGGACTGGGTATTGTCATAACACAACAGAGTTATGAGTACAGGAGAGGAAAGGGAGGAAGAGTGGGAGACATTGGGGGATATTCAAGTGATATACAGTAGGTCAAGGAGATGGTGAGGACTATCAGAGGAGGGAAGCAGAGAAGGACAGGTAGGGATGAGAATACAAGGATAGTGGATCACTAGTAGGTATGACAGGGTGGGAAAAGGAGAAGAAGGAGAGGGGGAAAGGAGGTGTGTAGTTGTATTACAGACTGGTTGGGAAGGGGGGAGAATAGTGTAATTGATAGAAAGTGGAGCACATGGGAGCGGGGTGAAGTGAGTACACAGGGCTGGGGCACGCTGGGATGGGAGGAACTGTGGGAGTGTGTGGCGATGGACTGGGGGTGTAGAACGGTCTGTGCAGGTGTGTGGGTTTTGACCGGGGTAGCACTGACAGCATGGGGAATGAGGCATTATCAGGATGGTTTTTTTTGTGTCAAGAACTGGGAGGAGGAAGGGGAGAACACACGGTAAGGTAAGTCATCTGAGGGTTAGGATTAGAGGTGATAACACTGATACATCACACTAGGTGAGAGCACGGTCTTAGGGCGTGAGTAGTGAGGTATATCTATTGAAAGCACTGGATGTTGTGGCTCAAGTAAGGTGATCAGAAGATAGAAGTGACAGTTTGCTGTTTACACACAGTTTACACTAAGTCTGAGTTGAAAACTACATGAAGTGGTCAGTGTGAAGAGACAGTAGTTAGTTGAGATGAAGTTAATAACGTGTTTCTGAGGACACGTGTAGTGATAGTTTGACATTGGTTAGTAGGGGAGATGTCAAATGTGATGTGATGCACAATAACAGTTGTGTGTGTGAATTATTGTTGTAAAGTACACATTGGAGATGAATTGTGTATGTTTACATTTAGTACAGTTTTTAATTGAGTCGACACAAAACAATGTGGTAAGGTCTAAATGTGTGAAGTTGTTAAGACATGTACAGGTAGGCACATTGACAGTAGATTAGTGGCAAAACACAATTTATTGAGAGCGATCTAGCGAAGGTCACATTTATTTTATCTATTGGTACAGTAACTGTAGTGAGAGACACTCTGGCGTAAAGCACTATATTGATCGAATAAGCATTGGGGTGGTGGGGGAGGACAATGGAGGGCACAAGGGGGGGGGGGGGGTGGGGGGGTTTGGGGGTGGGGGGGGGTGGGGGGTGGGTGGGTGGGGGTGGGTGGTGGTGGGGGGGTGGGTGGGGGGGGGGTGGGGGGGGGGGTGAGGGTGTTTGTGTTTTTGAGTTATTTATTTGTTTTTGATTATGTGTGTTATTGTGTGTGTGTGTGTGTGTTTTTTGGTGTGATTAGGGGTTTTGAGTGAATTAGTGGAGTTTTTGTGTTTCATAGTGTGAGTGAGTGTTGTGTGGAGATATTTGTTTTTGTTTAGTTTTGTGTGTATTTGATTTTTTTTGGGGGGGGGGGTTTGATTGATGCGGTTGTATGTTGGTAGATTTATATATGGGTTGTGCGGGCGTGGGGTGTGAGTTTGTTTGATGAGGGGATGGTTGGGTCATAGTGAGGATGGTGATTGTATGAGATTGGAGAGGAGGCGGGGGCGGAGAAGAAGACGAAGAAGAAGAAGAAGAAGAAGAAGAAG
>NW_028234409.1:21959023-21961523 GCF_977035675.1 Penaeus japonicus | reverse complement strand
GATAATTGTATTTACAAGAAATAAATATATTGATAATACAAATAAAAATAATGATAGTGGCAATAATAGTGACAATAATAATAACAGTAATAACAATAATGATGATAATGACGATCATAGTAATGACAGTAGCAGCCTCATTAATAATGGCAATGATAATGCTATTAATAAAAAAAAAAAGAGTGGCAAAGTAATGATGACATTAATGTTAATCATAATAATCGTACTTTGTATGAAGATGTTGATACTAATAATAATGGAAAAATAACGATAACAATATCAGTAATGATGATGATGATAATGTTAATGATAATGAAAATGACAATGGTTATGATAATGATTATAATGCTAATGATGATGATAATAAAGATAACAATAATGATGATGATAATAATGATAACTATGATAAAAAAAGGATAACAACAATAATGATGATGATAACACTCATATGGTAATAGTCATGATAACAGTAAAGATCATGAGGTAATAAAGGTAAACATGATAATGATCACAGTAATGATAATGATAATAATAACAGGAATAATAAAAATGTCATTATCAGATATTAGCATTTCTATTACTAACGTCTTCTTTTTTCACTAACATCCTTCTGAATATATGAATCTGGTAGATGGTTGTTAATACATACGCCGGATGAAATATGCTGATATAAATTACACGCTGATATAGCCATGGTGTGTGTGTGCGTGTGTGTCTGTGTGTGTGTGTGTGTGTGTGTGTGTGTGTGTGTGTGTGTGTGTATGTGTGTGTGTGTGGATACCTGCATGTGAATACAAATGCTCTTATATGTGCGTAGTATCAGTGCACGTATTATATGTGCGTGCAGATGTGCATGTTTTTTGTTTTGAGTCCGTGCATACATGCATGTTTTGGCTTCCCAGGCGCATTTCCGCAAAGGAGCACAGAGAAAATGGCATTTTCCACCAAGACACACACACGCACAGAGGCAGAAACACTCGAGGGCGTGTTTTCTCGGAAACATCTCTCCAGCATTCACACAAAAAAGCAGCCCCTTCTTTACCCACGCTAGACACACGCCAGAACGAACACGCACTAATATATACACTAAATTTTCTCCGAGTATCTCTTCGCTATACATACGCTAATCTCCGGTAGGTAGAATGTGCTTAGAAAGAAGAAAAAAAATGAGAAAGAAAAACAATATAAATTTCAGTAATTTCCTTGATAAAAGATATACTTATATGAGAAAAAAAAGACTTCAGACACTCATATAATAATTATAAGAGAAAGAAAGAAAAAATATTCCAGACACTCAAGCCATGAAATTAACTCAAACGACACATCTTATTAAGGAAAATTTACACTTAATCGCTTTCGTAGAATCATTCTATCTCCTCGCTAACGATTCCTTAATGATATCTCGCTCCTGATGTAGAGAGACTGAGATGTGTCGTGTCTCGCGGAGCCGCTAATGCGCGAGGTGTTGTGGCGCTGCGTTAATGAGCTTGGAAATCTCTATGGAGTGCTATGGGCGCCGTCCGGGTGGGACTCAACACCTGTTATCAGGAAGGTGCTTATCTGTAGGGCGCATACACACATGTAATAGCAACTTAACGAAGTATATTCCAATTATATCCACACGCACACACACACACACGCACGCACGCACGCCCGCACGCACGCAAACAGAAGGAGGAGGAAGAGGGAGATGAAAAAGGAAAGGAAGGAGTAGGAGAACGAGAAAAAGAAACAGAAGGAGGAGGAAGAGGAAGAGAAGGAGAATAAGATGGAGGAGAAGGAGAAGAAGAAGGAGGAGAATGAGAGGAAGAAAGAGGAGGAGAAAGAAAAAGAAGAGGAAAAGGAGAAGGAGGAGAGAGTGGAGTAACGAAAAGGAGATGGAGTAGTAGTCAAGATAAGGAAGAAGAAGTAGTAAGGAATGTAATAAGGGAAACAAAAATAGAGAATAGGTTTCGATTCTGCAGGTATATGTGTGTGTGTGTGTGTTTGTGTCTGCGTGTCTGCATGTCTGTGTCTGTGTATTTCCGTTTGTGTGCAAGTGTGTGTGCCTGTGCTGCATTCAGTAATTCAAGATATCATGTAAGACACTGCAATGCAATAAAGCAAGAACACTAGTATTGTGATTAGCAAGAAATTATACTCCCCGTTCCTCAACTCATTTACCTGAGAGCTGCTCTGATGAAAATCGTCGGTGAGAATAACTTGCGTTTGGAGGCGTGAGATTGCGATAAGCCATTGCAGAGAGCCTTCGCTATCGTAAATCAGATTGTGTGTAATGATTACGTGGATTGCGCTTTGTAGTTAAATGGATTGTGATGTTATGGTGAATGGATTATGCATTATAGTTATGAGGCTTTATACAGTACATTTAACCCGACCACTGGAGTCTTCAAGCCAAAGAGCTCAGATATTGTTACCAAGCCAGGATGAAGGGAAAGGTAGGCCGCAGGAAGGTAAAACAATTCTTGTAAGAATTATAGTGCAAATTAAGGGTCACAAT
>NW_028234409.1:21914023-21916523 GCF_977035675.1 Penaeus japonicus | reverse complement strand
GAAAATATGATACACTCATTAATTTGCTATCAAAAATAAAGGAAGTATATGTCTAGAATTCGTTGTAATATTTTCGTAAATGTTGCAATACGCGGTTATATATATATATATATATATATATATATATATATATATATATATATATATATATATATATATATGTATGTATGTATATAGATAGATAGATAGATAGATAGATATAGATAGAGATAAATTTATATATATACATATATATTTATTTATTTATCTATCTTTCTATCTATCTATCTATATACATACTTATCTCTCTATCTATTTATCTATCTATATACATATTTATCTCTCTCTCTCTCTCTCTCATCTCCATAAGCATCATCTCTCTCTCACATCGTCCTTCATCATCGCGCATCTTCTCACCTCTCTCTCTCCTTCTTTCCCTCTCCGTCTCTCTCCTCTTCGCCTCTCTTCTCTCTCTCTCCTCTCACCTCGCCTCTCTCTCTCTCTCTATCCTCTCTCTCTCTCTCCTCCATCTTTCGCGCTTCGCTCGCTCGCTCGCTCTCTCTCTCCTCTCTCTCTCTCTCTCTCTCTTCCGCTCTCTCTCTCTCTCTCTATATATATAAATTATAAATATATATAGTATATAGATATATATAGTAAATATATGATAGGGATTTATAGTGATATATATATGTATATATATATTATATATATATATATTATACAATATATATATCTATCTATCTATCTATCCTATCCTATCATATATTTATATATGATATAGTATATATATATATATAGTATATATATATATATATATTTATATAGATATGTGTGTGTGTGTGTTATGTAATTAGAATGGTGAATATATATAGGGTAGATAAAGTGATATATAGTGATGATAAGTTATAGATATAATATATATATATATTATATATATATGCATATATATATATGTTATATTATATATATATATAATATATTATAGAGAAGAAGGGAGAGAGAGAGGATGAGAGTGAGAGAAGAGAGAGAGAGAGTATGAGAGAGAGAGAGAGAGATGAGAGAGAGAAGAAGAAGAGAGAGAATTTATACATATATATATGACTTTGGTGTATAATAGTTAGGTATATATATATAGTATGGAGTGAGTATATATGAGGTTAATAGTATATATATTAGATCATAGATGTATATAAATTGTGTGTGTGTTATATATACATACATCTAATAGAGTAATATATATAGTATATAGTATATATATCTATACAAAAATGTGATTAATAAAAAAAGTTAGTTAGTGTAAATATAGTATATATGTAAATATATAAACATATATATATGTGTGGTGTGACGTGGTGTGTGTTGTTGTGTGTGTGTGTGGTGTCTGTGCGTGTGTGTGTTGTTGGTGTGTGTGTGTGTGTGTTGTGTGTTGTGATATAATATTATATATATCTATATCTATATATATATATATACATATATATATATATATATATATATATATATATATATATATGTATATATATACACACACACATATATATAGAGAGGTAGATAGATTTATAGATAGATAGATAGATAGAAAGATACACACACACACACACGCACGCAAACATACACACACTCATATACACACGTACACACAAACTATAAATATGTGTGTGGTCTGCATGACCTGCTCACACGTCGAAATACAAAGACAGCCAAATTCCCATTCCTTCCCTCACACACATTACACCTTTCCCTTCCCACCTCTCAATGCTGCCCATTTGCACCTCACCTCCGTCTTCCCCTCGCTGCCTCTCCCTCCTCTCTCCCTTCCTATTCCTCCTTCTCCTTCTCCTCCCTTCTACTTCTTTTCTTCCTTCTACCATCTTTTCACCCTCCTTCCTCTCTCTTCCACCCCTCTCCCCTTCATCTCCTTCTTCCCCTCCTGTCGGCTCTTTCCTACATCCCTATTTTTTCCTTTCTCTCGTCTCAGCCTCTCCTCCTCCTTGCCTCCCTTCCCACTTTCTACCCCCTCTTACCCGCCTCCTTTCTTCTTCGTTTCCACCCTCATACCCTCTACCTTTCCTCTTTCCTTTCTTCCACCTTTCTTCCTTCCTACTCCCCTTCTCCTCCTACCCACCTCTCTTGCCACTCTCCTATCCCCTCTCCTTCCTTTCTCTCACTTTCCCCCTCCTTCCTTTCTCTCACTCTCCCTTATCCTCAATCCCTCCCTCCCCGCCCTCCTCCCTCCCCGCCCTCCTCCCTCCCCGCCCTCCTCCCCAAACACAGGATGTATAGTCGCCCTCTTGCCCTCTGCTTCGAGCGGCGCCCACCCACGTCGACTTATTTGATTACTGAAGAGAAATGGCTGCAGGGATAGGGGTGGGGGTGCAGCAAGGGAGTTTAGTAGAGGGGTGGGGGGGGAAGCGGGAATTAAGGGAGATATTTTTTACCTTTTATCTTTCGGTGTGTTTATCTATTTATCCTCTTTATTTATGTACTACTAGTATTATTGTTGCTGTTACTCTCTTTATCA
>NW_028234409.1:21881477-21883977 GCF_977035675.1 Penaeus japonicus | reverse complement strand
GACAAACCGACCGGAAGCGAGAGAACGGATAGGGAAAATAAGAAAAAAACAAAAAAATAGCCACCATACACATCTCTCGCCTCACCATTTTCATCATCTGCACCATCTGCACAAGAAGTCACCAACGAAGAGATGTCCTAAAGTCCTACGGCGTGACCAAAAGTCCGGTCCATTGTGAGTCTCCTTCCTGGCGGGTAAAAAGATGTCCGAGGATGTATTTACGAGTGGGAGATGACGTCAGCAGAAACAGCAATCTCCGGCGAGGGTGTCGGGACGCTGGGCTATTGTTAGGGCTCTTTTTTTGGGGGTGGGGGAGGGGGGAGGGGGAGGGGGATACGTTCGTTTTTTCCCTCTTTGTGTGACTCTTTATCTGTATCTTTTACTTCTTTTTGTCTCTTTGTCTGTCTGTCTTTCTCTCTTTCTGTATGCGTGTGCGTGAGAGTATGTATGTGTGCGTGAGAGTGTGTGTCTGTGTGAGTGTGTGTGTTTGTGTCTTTGCATGAGTGTGTGTGTGTGTGTTTGATGTAAATGTGTATGTGTATGTGCGTGTGTGTGTTTGGGGGTGCTTGTTGTGTGTGCGTGCGTGTCTGTAAGTGTGAGTGTGTTTCTGTGTGTGCTTGGGTGTGCCTGCGCGTGCCTATGTTTGTGTTTGCATATGTGTTTTCATTTGAATATGTAGATATGTGTATTTTCGCTCTCTTTTATTTACATATTTTTTATATCTCTGTGTGTATATGCATACGTGTGGGTTTACGCCCATGGACTCAAACTATAATATCTTACAGCCTGTTTCTTATTACGAAGTAACACAAGTCTCCCTCCACTCTGAAATAGGCGACACAACTATAAACAATCTTGAACTCACACCACATACCTGCATGTGATAGAAATAAGTGGCTGAGCAGTCTCCTTCGCCACAACATAAACAACGCCCACAAACCACGTGCCTTTACTTAGCGAAAGAGGGGAGTAGAGGGAAAAGGGGGAAAGCGAGGGGGGGCAGGGAGGGGGGAGGAGGGGCGGGCGGATAGGGGAGCAGAGAGGGTGAAGAGGGTTGGGGGAGGGGACAGAGAGAGAGACAAGGTGGAGTGGTGGTTGAGGGGTGGAGAGGGATGGAGGGAAAATGTGTGTGTGTGGGGGGGGGGGCGTCTCCCCCCTCTCATGAAGCTCCTTGATTGTTCCTTAAATGGCCGTGTTGGCTTACGCTATATCTTCTCTTAAGGTTATGGCGTGAGGGGAGAGCGGGAGTGAGAGGGGGGGGGGGGGGAGAAGGTTGAGTGAGAAAAGAAGACGGGAGGGAAGGGAAGAGAAGAGGAATTAGAAAGGAAGAAGGGAGAGAGGAAGGGATAGAAAGAGATGAAGAGGAAAAGAAAGAGAGGGTAAACAGAAAGGAGAGAAGGGGGGGACGGGAGGAGGAAAGGAGAGATAGAGGGAAAGGGGGCATGAGCGAGGAGATATAAAAGGGGGGGTATAGAGGAGGCTGAGAAGAGGAGAAGAATGAGGGGAGTAGAAAAGAGAGGGGATACGAGAGAGGCTGAGGGAGGAGGGGGAGATAGGGGCAGAAGGCAAAAACGGAGGTAGAGAGATAGGAGGAGAAAAAAAAGGAGAAGAGACGGATATGGGAGAGAAGGAGGGAGCACTGTGAGAAGGAGAGAGTAATTGGAAAGAGTGGGAATGAGGAGGAGGGACGAAGGTAGGGGAGGGGAAGCTGAGGGAGAGGGATGCGTAGGAGGAGAAGGGGAAGAGGACTAGCTTGGGGAAGAGAGAGGAAGAGGAAAAGGAAGAGGGAGAGGGATGAGAGAGGGAGAGGGAGAGGGAAAGGAAGAGGGAGAGGGAGAGGGAGGATACAGAGAGAGAGAGATTGAGAATGAGAGGGAGAGCGAGAGAGAGAAAGGGAGAGGGAGAGCGAGAGAGAGAAAGGGAGAGGGAGAGGGTGAGGGTGAGGGAGATGGAGAGGGAAAGGGAGAGGGAGAGAGAGAGGGAGAGGGAGAGGAAGATGGAGAGGGAGAGGAAGATGGAGAGGGAGAGGGAAGAGAGAGGGAGAGGGTGAGGGAGGCGAGAGGGAGAGGGAGAGGGAGAGGGAGAGGGAGAGGGAGAGGGAGAGGGAGAGGGAGAGGGAGAGGGAGAGGGAGAGGGAGAGGGAGAGGGAGAGGGAGAGGGAGAGGGAGAGGGAAAGAGAGGGTGAGAGGGAGAGGGATATGGGGAGGGAGAAGGAGAGGGAGAGGGAGGAGAGGGGGAGGCGAGAGAGAGGGAGAGGGGGGAAGAAAGGGAGAGGGATATGGGGAGGGAGAAGGAGAGGGAGAGGGAAGAGAGGGGGAGGCGAGAGAGAGGGAGAGGGGGAAGAGAGGGAGAGGGAGAGGGAAAGAGAGGGTGAGAGGGAGAGGGATATGGGGAAAGAGAAGAGGGATATGGGAAGGGAGAAGGAGAGGGTGGGGAAGGGAGAGGGAGAAGGAGAGAGAGGGAGAGGAAGAGGGAGAGGGAGAGGAGAGGGAGAGGGAGA
>NW_028234409.1:21866477-21868977 GCF_977035675.1 Penaeus japonicus | reverse complement strand
CACATACACACACACACGCGCGCGCGCACACACACACACATAAACATAAACGCATACACACTAACACGCACACACACACACACAAACAAACAAACAAACACACATATACACACCCACACACACACTCACAAACACACAAACACACACAGATACACACACACATATATACATATATATATATGCATATATATACATATATACATATGTATACATATATACATATATATACATATATATGTACATACATATGTATATATATATATATATATATATATATATATATATATATATATATATATATATATATATATCCGTGTGTATGTGTGTGTGTGTGAGTGTTTACATATATATGTGTGTGTATATAAGTATATATATATATATATATGTATATATGTATATATAGAGAGATATATATAGATATATGTATATATGTATATATATATAATATATATATATATATATATATATATATATATGTAAAGCGTGGTAGTTACTTACAGGTCGAAATTAATTATTTTGCAACAAAATGAAATCTAATCATCAAAATTTAAGATATCTATACAAACATACATACAAAATAAACAGAAAAACAACATAAACAATCTGATAATAAAAATAAAATTAACACGAAAAAAGATGATACCTTCCAAATGATTAAACAGCAATAATCATAAACATCGGAAATTGCATATCATTGCATCGCCGAGCTATGATTGCACCGGATTCTCTTTGACTGACGCATTAAACCAACTACTGATTGCAGATTAAAACGCGCTTTCCGCTTCAGTGCTAAATAGTCGCTTGATGTTTTAAAGTCAACTGCTGGTTGTATTGACAACTCGTTTGTAATTATCTGTTCATTGTTACTATCATCATCATTATCTTCTTTTAGTGTTGTTGTTTTTGATCCTGATATCGTTATTATCATAGGCGTGTCTGTGTCTGTGTGTGTGTGTGTTTGTATGCTTGAGTGTATTTGTGTGTCTTTATATGTGTTTGAGTGTGTGTTTCTGTGTGTGAGCAGGTGTTGTTATGTTGATGATGATGAGGAGGAGGAGGAGGAGAAGGAGGAGGAGGAGGAGGAGGAGGATGGTGATGATGGTGGTGATGATGATGATGATGATGGTGGTGATGGTGACGATGATGATGATGGTAGTGATGATGATGAAGGTGATGATGATGATGATGATGATAATGATGAAGGTGATGATGATGATGATGTTTAAAATGAAGATAAAGATGAACAGGATAAGGATGAAGATGGAGATGAGGAGGAGGAGGAGGAGTATCGGAAAGGACTTGAAAGGAAGAGCAATGAATCTTGCTTGAAATCTAACAAATTGAAAAAAAAAAAACTCCCTCATAGGCATCAACTTCAAATCATATAGCATGAATGATTAACAAAAAAAAACTGAATAAATAACTGGGGAAATACTAATAAGTAAGGAAGAAAGAATTGTAAAAAATAATAATAATAAAGAATAGAAAGAACATTAACTTTTCGTTCGGGAAGAAAGGGAAGAAGATAGACCTACATGTGCACCAGATGTCTGGCAAAAAAGACAACACAACAACGAGAAAGAGGCCATGGGGAAAAAAGTACAAACATGATCAGAAAACAAAGCCATTGAGATATAGTTCATTTTCTTATAGGCTGAAAACTCTCTTCGTTTGTAAAACAGCTGAAGTGTTACGATTAAGGAAAAGAAAAGAAAAGAGAAGGTTGAATTAATAGAGAGAGAGAGGGTGCCGGCAGCAAAGAAGAGTGAGAGAGAGTGAACGAGATAGGGAGAGAGAGATATAGAGAGAGAGAGTAAAAGAGTGTGTGTGTGTGAGAGTGTGGAAGTGAGAAAAAAAAGGATGGGGAGATAGATAGAGAGAGAGCGCGAGAGAGAGAGGAGATGGCGGGAGGAGGGAGGGAGAAAGAGAGAAAGAGAGAGAAATAACATTTGTTACGTAGCGATAGACCTATACCGTGCTAATGTGAAAGGTATTTTTATTCCTTTCTCTTCCTGGTTATCTATCATTTCCAGATAATATGAAAAATAATGCTAAGAATCTGAAATTTACCTTTACTTTTATATCTATTTCGAAAGATATACAACTGTTTCATTATCCTTTCTTTATGGAATTTGCAACATCATCAGAATCCTTCAATCGAGCATTTGCAATTATGCTTACACCTATATTTGCACTTATGATTATATCTTTACTTACACTTACACGCTCATTTATACTTTACGTACACTTGCACTTATTAGCATCATTAGCATCATTATCACCATTTTCATTATCATCATTATCAGTATCATCATTATCAGTATCATCATTATCATCATTTTTATTGCTTTCATTATTATTTGATTTTATCATCATTATCATTATTATCAAAATCAATATCATCATTATTATCAAAATCAATATCATCATTATTATCAAAATCAATACCATCATTATTATCATTATCATTATCATCAAAATCAAAATCAACATTATCATC
>NW_028234409.1:21851477-21853977 GCF_977035675.1 Penaeus japonicus | reverse complement strand
GCAATCACACCCAGTCCCTTATCCGAGCTGGCAGTGCTGCGTTTAGATCCTCAAGTGGGAAGGAAACAGGAAGTTGGAAATAAACACAATGTAAAGGAGAGATTTCGATCTTGAAGCGAAATGAAAAATTTATTTTAGAAATTCAATAACCTGCGCTTGATATCTCCCTTTCGTTTATTATCGTATTGTTTTTTTGTTGTTGTTGTTTTTTTGTCTTTTGTTTATTATATATGCAATATAGGTCTATATCTGATAATTTTTGAGAGGGCCTATGTGACAATTTTATTTATAATGAATGTCGGACAGAAAACAGATTATTTAACATACCTAAGGTCATATCTCATTGATGTTCCACAGTGTCAAATAAAAAAATAGTTTATTTGATTTTTATTATTATCACTATTTTCGTTATCATCATTATTATCAATTATATTACTATTGTTACCATCATTATCATTAGTATCAAAATCCTCATCATAGTTATCATTACTATCATTAGGACATTTTATCATGTAATTATCTTTATTAAAATCCTTTTCTAATTATCATTATCATCATTATCATCATTCTTATCATCAACATCACAGTCATAATCACCATCTTTCTCATCGTTGTTATCATCATCATTATCATTACTATTCATGTTATTATTATTATTGATGTAGTTGTAAGTGTTGTTGAATCATCATTATCATCATTGTCATAACTGTATCAACATTATCATCACCTTTACTATTTCAACACTTATTTTTCTTGCCTTTTCAACCCGTCCGTTCTTTCCCCTCGTGGCAGGATGACAATTGTCTCCTTCGTATTTATCTGTAAATTTTCTTAATATTTCTGTTGAATTGTTTGAGCCATCTTAGAAAATTATTCGATTCTTGTTGTTGTTTTTCTTTTACCTTTTTTGTATGTGTTTATTTATCGTTTTTATTTTGTATTTGTGTGATATGAAAATAAAATTAATTACAAAGGTCGATGAGATTTAAATTTCGGAATCGATATGCGAACAATTATCAAAATACAAGAATACACCCGATGAAAAGATCTATAATCAAATGAAATACAAGAGAGAATTAAAAAAAAAAAATATATATATATATATATATATATATATATATATATATATATCCCCCCTTCTTTCTTTCTTTTTTTCCTAAATGACTATGACTTCTCCATAAGAGAAAAAATCCAATAACCGTCTACTATTTCGGACCCAAAGTGGAAGAAAATACCAAGGATAGAAAAGCGAAGCAGAAAGTTACGATCCGAAAATCCTTGACAAATGAACTTTTCTTTGTTTCTTTTATCATTTCAGGAGATGAATATGTGTGTGTGTGTGTTTATGTGTATGTGGTTGTTTATGTGTATGTGTGTATGTGTTTGTCTGTAGATAGGTATATATATAGATAGATAGGTAGATAGACAGAGAGAGAGAGAGAGAGAGACCTGCAGATAGAAAGACAGAAACAGAAAGACAGAATGAGAGAGAAAAAAGGATGAATTGATAGATAGACAAACCGACAGGGGAAGAGGTAACGCTTTCTCTCGCACGCTCTCTCTTCCTTTACTCCTCTCTCCTCTCTCTCTCTTTCTCTCCCTCTCATATACTATCTATCTATTTATCTGTCTATCTGTGTGTATGTATTTGTCTTACACGAGCATTTGTAAATGTGTCAAATCATTGCTATGGCACCAAGAATACGTAAAGACTAAGACATTGACATTAAGGAAACATTTAATCAGATATCATGAAATCTGAATAAGATATATCATATATATATCCAGGGGTTTCAGATCTTAGATTTTCGCCATTCTTTATAACCTGAAATAGCCAAAGAAAATATTAAAGAAGGCCAAGTTATCGAAGTTTGAGCGGATTCTGATTTCCTTAGAGATTTCTCGCCTTTGAGAAAGATAAGTTTCAAACTTTGGGACAATTTATGTTTATATTTTCATTTCTTGATCTGCATATGAATGTACATTTTTCAAATATTTTTCGTTCATTTTTTTCTTCTATAATTTTACAATGTCAATAGGGTTTTCGAAGGTTATAGTGTGAGATGTGTATATATGTAGTATTGAGGTCATTGTTCGGGTAAGAAGGATATTTCCTTTGTATTGAGAGTTCCACGCGGAAAGGCTGAGGCAGAGAAACGCGCCGAGTGGAAATTCTAAGCTATTTCCATAAATATACACATATGCATACGTTTTCTTTCATTCGTTCTCTCTATCTATCTATCTAGCTGTCTATCTATCTATATTTCTTTCTCTCATATTCCATCTTTATTCATTTCTTTCGTTTCCTCGCTTTCCCTTTCCCCTCCCACGTTTATGCCCTTTCTTTTTTTCTTGACATTTTCTCCTTTATTTTTATTTTTTTATCCTCTCCTCTCTCTCCCTCTCTCTCTCTCTCTCTCTCTCTCTCTCTCTCTCTCTCTCTCTCTCTCTCTCTCTCTCTCTCTCTCTCTCTCTCTCTCTCTCTCTCTCTCTCTTCTTC
>NW_028234409.1:21838977-21846477 GCF_977035675.1 Penaeus japonicus | reverse complement strand
GCCCGCCTGAGGAAGCAACTTTGTAATGGACTTCATTTCCGAAAGCCTCGTAGAAGGAATCCCAAGCCTGTGATGCGGCACAGGCCAGGAGGACAACACTCTGCTACGCCTCCGCATGCGTTTGGGGGGGGGGGGTGAAAGTGGGGGGAGGAGGGAGGAGGTATGTTTATGAGGAGGAGGTGGGGAGTCGGGTTTGATTTTTTTGGAGGGGTTTGCGTGTGTCCTCTAATGCGTGACCGAGAGAGAGAGAGGGGAGGGAGGGAGGGAGGGGGGGATGGAGAGAGAAAGAAAGAGAGAGAGAGAGGGGGGGAGGGAGAGAGAGAGGGGAGGGGAGGGAGGGAGAGAGAGATGGAGAGAGAAAGAGAGAGAGAGATGGGGGGAGGGAGGGTGGGAGAGAGAAAGAGAGAGAGAGGGGGGGAGGGAGAGAGAGAGAGGAGGGGAGGGAGGGGGAGAGAGATGGAGAGAGAAAGAGAGAGAGAGATGGGGGGAGGGAGGGTGGGAGAGAGAAAGAGAGAGAGAGAGAGAGAGAGTCAGAGTCTACGCACGACTGATAAAAGGAAATAAAATGATTTTCATAACTCACTAATCCCCGAAGAGACTGTCACCTAACTGCCTTCTGTCGAATGTTGCTACTCTTGCAATATTTCCGGGAATGACGCTTGGGAATTTGGATAATTGGGTAAGAGGGGGAGGGACGAACGGTGGGAGGGAGGGAGGGGAAGGGAAAAGAAGAAGGGGAAGATGGAATGAGGAGACAAGGAGGGAAGAAGGTAGGGAGGAAATAGAGGAAGAAAGAGGGAGGAAGTGAAAAGGAAGAAGTGGGAATGAAGAGAAAGTAGAGAGTAGAAGGATGGGAAAAACAAAATTGAGGAAAGGGAGGAGAGTAAAGGACGGATAAATGAAGGGAAAAAAATGAAAGGAAAGAGGAAGAGATAGAATTGACTAAGGGAGGAGGGGAGCAAACGACGAAGGAAGGACGGAGGAAGGGATGGGAAGAGTAGAAGGAGGGAAGGGTGGCAAGAAGAGTGGTAAGAAGAGAGACGAAGGAAAGAAGACGAGAAGAAGAAGCGGAAGGAAAGAATGGAAAGATGAAAAAAGGATGGCGGGAAAGAAGGAAACGGGAAGCAAGAAAACGAAGAAAGGAAGAGAAAGAGACAAAGGAAGAAGAGAAGGGAGAGAGAATGGAGGAGAAAAAGAATTAAGAAACAAAAATTGTTGCGTTGCACGCCAGAAATTGCCGTTTTTTTTTTTCTTTCTTTCTTTCTTTCTTTTCCTTGTAATAGTTTTCTTAAGTTTTATCCTTATGTGTTTTTATTTGATATTTGAATAAAAGATAAATTTTAAAAAACTGATCTTTTTCTGCTGCCTCCAGATAACAACAACAACAAAAACGAGAAAACAGCCGACATTTATCAAGACCTGATTTTTTTCGGAAAATACAGACGCCAATACTTATCTTTCACTTGCTGCATATTAAAAAAGGTTTGAGTATCAGATCTTCTTTGTATTGCATTTATCCGATTAGGTTGATATCGCCATGTTTCATTTCTCACTGGAAACAACGTGGTCATTTAGCGCTCACCTTCCTGCAACCTTATATCTGCCACCAACGGTTTTTGAGTGAATTATTAGCATCGACAAGTCTGCAGCATGAACGAGAGCACTTTAAGATACTTCAACTCTTCAATCACATTTCAACTCTCGAATGCTAAGCAATGGAAAAAAATAAAGATAAAAACGAATCCTCAGAGCTACACGCCTGTGATCAGCGCTGCCAACTGAGCTATTTTGACGCGAGATCTAGCTCTTCCTGTAGAAATTTAGCAGTTTTAATTGAGATCTAGCGCCCTATGAACTACTTTAAGCCATATCCCCATTTTCAGCATTATTTATATACAAATAAAAACATTGGGTTATTACAAGCGTACGAGTCATCTCACTGTCCACTACATTCTAACGATAAAGGCATTGTGGATTGGAAATTGGCATATCTGAAATGATGTTGCGTGTTTTATTGTTAAACCAGTCAGTCGTACCTTTTACTAATTATCTGGCATGTCAGAGGACAGAAAAGGAATTTTACCAACGGTCATTTTAACAAGTTGAGCGCTTTTCGGGAGTTAATCCAGCGCCATATGAAATTGTGAGTTGTGGTAGAGACGGTACAGCAGCCACATTAGAAGGATGTCAGTCGAGTGCCCGCCGTTGTGGTGTATCTGTGTGCCTAGTCTTGGTACCGCTATGTTGTCGCAATGGTTTGTTATTTACACTGCGTGAATCTTATGCCAAACAACCAAGCCTGTCAATCAATTGCTGAAGATTCCACATCAGCGATAAATTCCCCAGACTTTCTGAATAGAGTTACAGGTGGGTTTTGGGAACGTATATGGTTTAGGGAGCGTTTTAATGTGCTCTTAGCTGCATAATAAAAAAAATCGGAGGTTAGGGGGATAGATTTGCTTTTTATTAATCTTCAATTAGTCATGATTGATTATTTGAATCATAAATTAGTGTAAGAACTTCCGTGTTGATAATATTGTGTTCTTATTTCCTGTCTTAACTATTTGTCTTTGATTAGGATTAAGTGCAAGCAGCAAATAAGAGAAACCGTATTGTCGACCATGGAATGAAGAGGTAGCGTTAATAGATTAATGTATTATAAATTGAACATCCGTTATTTAGCTATGGAGGCTTTAATTCATTCTGATTAGTAATTTAATCAAGGTGTATCAAAAGTAGAAATGCTTTAAGATTTGGAAGCCCTTAATCCTATGGGACAACCAGTCGCTTCCCGAGTCGGGACTTAACGGCATCTTGGATTCTCATTTGATTCCATAAAGGGAGAAGGAACACTTTTACGGTTGGTCGTCTAACGCTGGAGCCTCCTATGTGTGAATAAGGACATGTAATTGAAGGTTAAGAAAGTTCTGCATCTATGGGGTATTCTTTGTGGAAATGTCAGGTTTTAGGGAACGAATTAACTTATGTCGTGGGAACAAAATTGTACCAGGTAATTCAGTAGGTACAGTATAACAGTGTGCCTTGGAAGACCCTACCTTTAATTCTGTTCAAATGGAAAGTCTAGTACTAACAGCTACAGAAGATCACTTAAGTTAACTGAATGTTGTTGAAATGTAAGCAATATACAGTTCAAATTCAAATTCAAAATACTTTATCCCATTAATAAATATGATTATTCTATAAAAGAGTAGAAGCTCTCATTAATTTATATAGTAAGTATTAGAAGTGATTTATTGTGTTTTCAGAAATTTTCGTCCAACGATTCCTAAGATTTGGTTCTTACACAGCTTCCGATTCGCTGAGCACAGTAGGTTTTTTTATACTTGTATTTCATAGATATGAGGTATGTTGAGGACGAATCAGGGATGTGTTATGTAACCTAGTAAGTGTTTTTGGAGATTGAGAAGGATGTGAAATGAGAAATTGTCGAATGGGTTGTGCTCTGCCGGAGAAAATTTTGAAAAAGTACATCTGAAAACATTGGCTAAGGGTGAGGTAGACCATCCATGATTTTGGAAAATATGACAAAACACAAGAGAGGCATATGAATAATGCCATCAGTGGAGCTAGGTAATCTGGACAAGGTTAGATGTAGGGCAAACAAAATATTCTGTTCCAGTTGCTCAGTACAGTATATCACGTAAACTTTTTGAAAACAATCTAAATTTATATGTGCCTCTACAAAAAGATTTCACAAATCCATCAACTATTTGGCTGGCATAAATGCAGAGTGAAAAAAGGAGAAACGTACTTGCCACAAACAGCGCCACCCTAACACGCGGCACCAAAAATTCGTCCCGTATCCCTTGCATCGGACTGTCCATGGTATCTTCACCAGGGAAATTAAACACGAATTTAGTTTTGCAAAGCAGTGAAGGGTTTCCTACGGTCACTGAGTATCCTGCGAACGCTCCCCCTTGATGCTCCTCCCCCAAAATGGATCTTCCTTTTGGAACTTTAAACGAATAACTCATGTTCTGGTAAGATAATATCGTGCATTAGAGAAGTCAAAGTCTATTATGCAAATCAAATCGAGAGTGAAAATCAAATTATTGTTTATCTTTTAAAGCTTATTTCTGTCTATTTCCCTCCCTTCATCCTGCCTCTCCTCTCCCTCTCCTTCTCCCTCCCCCTCCCCCTCCCCCTCCCTCTCCCCTTCCCCCTTCCCCTTCCCCTCTCCCTCCCCTTCCCCCTTCCCCTTTCCCTCCCGCTCTCCTTTTCTCTCTTTTTCTCCCTCCTCCTCCCTCTCCACCTCCCCTCCCTCTCCCTCTCCCCTCCCTCTCTCCCTACCCCTTCCTCTCTTCTCCCCCTCTACCTCCCCCCCTTTCTCTCCCTCTTCCTCCCCCTCTCTCTCTCCTTCCCCCTCCCCTTCTCCCTCTCTTCCCTCTCCTTCTCCCTCTCTTCCCTCTCCCTCCCCCTCCCCATATCCTCCCCCTCCCCATATCCTTCTCCCTCTCCCTCTCTCTCCCCCTCTCCCTAACCCTCTCCCTCACCCTCTGTAAGACTTTGCATATTATGTGACCTAAGACATTGATTATACCTTTCCACTTAATTCATTGCTATATCGCTGACAGTCTGTTTTGACCTGACATGTGTCGTTTCCGACTCTAAACTCGAGCTGCCTCTAGCAGCTGTGCGTGCTAGCGGAATCCCTGAGGCGTAGAAAGCGACTCAAGATTTGTATTTAAGAAGGACACAGAAGGAACCCAATGCAGATCAAGATCAGATCAGAGAGAGATCACAGACAGACAAGAAAGCGAACAGCTCTGACCTCTGGCCTGCGGTCAGAGCCAAGTGTATTAACAGAGTCCACTAATAAAGGCCATGACACGTGAACGTCTGTCTGTCTTATTCACCGGATCACAACCGCTGGCAGCTAGAGGACTACAACCAGGGCATCGAGGGGTTTACAACTGGTAGCAGCGGGTTACACCCTCCCTTTCTCTCCCTCACCCTCACCCTCTCCCTCTCCCTTTCCCCCTCCCTCTCCCCCTCCCTTTCCCCCTTTCTCCCTCCCCCCCGCTCCCTTTCCCCTTTCCCCCTTCCTCCCCTCCCTCTCTCCCTCCCCCTCCCTTATCCCTCCCTCTCCCCCTCTCCCTCCCTTTCACTCCATTTCCCCCTCTCCCTCCCTCTCCCTCTCTCTCTCCCTCTCCCTCTTTCATTCAACCCTCTCCCTCTTCTTTTTCCAAATTTATTATTTCATGTTTTCCCGCCACAGCTGTCAGCTTGTTGACATTCTAACAAAACTGACGTACATAAACCACAATCCATTTGCTATTGAGCTGCGCCCCTACTCCATGACAAACAGAGGAGAAAGGTATGCAAACTAGGAATTTTGCTGGGGGAGAGACTACCGATTTGCATAAAAATTGGTTGGCATAAAATAAAACCTGTAAGTAACAACCTGCAAACTTGAGACAACCTACTTGCCCTAACTTATGTAGGACATGACTCCTCTCTAGGTCACACGTGGTTATGTGAGTAAAGTTCTATGATCAATCCCAGGTGCATGATCTGATTTTTTAACCCGTAGGAGCCGGCAGTGCATGCGCGGATGGCTCAACAATATGAAAGCAAGGGGTCATTTAGTAGGCTTACCTACCTTCACTAATCTAGTTCTTAGTTTTATTCATATTGTTATTAACGTTGTAATAATGCTAAAAGTGACAGTGGTAGTATATCTAGTAACAATAATGATAGTATAAGATTTTTTCTTGAAAAAACAAGGAATGGGATGAAACATGTGAGGTCAGGTAGGCTAATTGACTCTAGTGACTAAGTACTTGTGAAACTTATGTGTATAACAATTATGATATATATATAATGATAATTATAGAAGTAATAGTAATAAGATAACACATGGTATGAAAATTTAGTAATACAGATATACCTTGTTGCCACTACAGTAAACTGGCTTACATAGTTTCAATTCCACATGTTTCCTAATATTCCGAATATTAGGAAGATATAGCTTAGGCGAAAATACATTCTAAACTATTCGGTTAGTAGGATAATTCTGTATATTGCAGATTGTTATATATACACACTATTGAACCCTTTCATCACCTGCCATAATTAACCGTACTTGTCTGACACTCGGTAATTCGGGTAATGATAGTACACAGAACAAATCATGTACAGTGTTATAGTTACTGTATTTTTGAGACTCACATAACCTACAAAAAAGGTAGTACAAATAGCTATAGCACTTGAATAATGAACATTCGAAAAGCACCTCAAGTGATAAGTTACATAGAGACGAATTCTTGAAAAACATTTCAAAGCAAGCCGCACCATTACTATAGAATGCATTGAAGATAGTGATATTTAAATAATATCCTAGGAATGGTTAGCCATTACTATAATTGTAATTCTATTGATGTTTAAACTCAAGGGAATACCTTTCTGTGCGAAATGGGATGATTTTATCTAAGTAGGCCTACATAAGACTCAGCAATATAGCAGGCGCCCGGAAAAAGTGAAGAATATATGCTACTATTGCACATGTCGCCAAAAATGCAAATAAATGAGAACTCTGGTAGCATTGTTATACCCTTATGTTTTATGTATCCATTGGCTCTAGGAGAGACAGAATGAGAAGAATGAACGAAGGGAAAGAGATAGAGATAAATAAACAGCAATATATACACACAGCGAAAAGATGAGAAAGAACAAAGGAAATGACCAATAACTCCTAAAACTACCCCTACAAACTTATAAACACACTTGAACACTGAACAACTACTTCACTTATATTCACGATACGCTAACGAGATTATAAGTTGGTTGCATCAACGGAGCTCCCTTGAGCCCAGACACTCGTAACACATGACTGGATGCAGATGAAGACAAAATCAATACACTGAATAAACATGAATGCGTCGTGAATAAGTTGATAACTATCGTTGAGTGTTCTTGAATATCTGATGACTCTTGTTGTCGGAAATAAAGTGATAAAGTAGATGAGGCACACACCTATCTAATGTGGGTGTGTCGTTTTTAACGTTGAAATACACATATATACGCATCAGTTTCTCTACTTGTTTACTGTGCGTGTATACATGTGAAAGAGAGCCGGGCAGATGAAGGCAGAAAGAAATGGTTGAAGGGATACTGAAAATACATCCATGCATAGAGAGCTTATTCTTAAAAAAAAAGACTGAAGTACCAGAGTAAACATAGATATATAAACAAGTAATGAGGAAATGAACAAAAATATCGGTATCTGTTAATGGATATATGTGTGTGTGTATATACATATATATATATATATATATATATATATATATATATATATATATATATATATATATATATATATATATACTATAAATCAAAATAGAAAGGTAGAGAGAGACAGGCAGAAACAAGGGGAAAAGAGCAATTAAGTAATTCGATTTTTTTATACAGTGAATATCTAAATGACTCAAATGCATGCCGACAAAATAATAAAAGAATAAAGGTAAAATAAGAGATAAG
>NW_028234409.1:21814520-21816377 GCF_977035675.1 Penaeus japonicus | reverse complement strand
AAAATGATAATTCTAATCATAATGATGAGACTTATGCTAGATATAACACAAATGATATTGATGGAAATAAAGATAATACTAATTATTATATTGATAAGGGTAGTAACAATGGTGATAATGAATATGGCCATAATGGTAATACTTATGTTAATGATAATAATAATAAAGATAATGATACTATTAATTAGGAAAATAATAACAAAAAAATATAAAGATAATGATAATAACAATGATAATGATAATAATGATGATGATAATAGTAAAAATGATATGTATAATGATAATGATAATAATGATAATGATGATAATGATATTGATGATAACAAGAGTACACTGTATATAATGATGATGATAAAAACTATTATAGGTACAGATAATTATGTTAATGATAATGGTAATAGTAATAATAACATTGATGATCATCAATATAATAATGATAATAATAACAATAATGATAAAAAATAGTAATGATCATAAGGATAACAATAACGATACTGATGGTAAAAATAAAAATGATAATGATGATAATGATATTAGAATAATTGTAATAATGATAATGATGATGAAAATAATGTGGTTGATGATGATAATGATAATAAGGTAATAATGATATAGATAACAACAAAAATTGTAATAGGAATATATAATGACAATAATGATGATAATGTTAATAATAATATAATAACAATATCAATGATAATAAAGATAATGATGACAATAACGATGATAATAATAATTACAATAAAGACAATGATAGTGATAATGATTATGATAATGGTAACAATTACAATAATAACAATACTAATGATAAATGATGATATTATAAATGATGATAATCCTTATCTCTCTCACAATAGCAATATTGTAACAACAAAGTGAATTTCCATGAGGACATCTTGCATTACAAAGGGATTCGCTGAGCTGCTTAGGCATACAGGCGGAATTAATTTGCTTTGATAATATACATCGCAAACAAGATTTTCCAAAGCACGAAGCAGAGCATACCCAAGAGAGTTAGTTATCAGATACAAGGCATCTCCGAGATTCTTTATGTCACTGCAAAAGGCTTTCAACAAAATTGTTTTTTTTTTTCTGAAGTGCTGGAGGACTAACCTGAAAGAGATTGCTGGCTTGGAAGGGAAGGAAAAATGTCTAAGGTTGATATCCGCCCTATTTCACTTACCCTTTTTCCCTTCCGGTATTACGAACCGAGGATGGTGATATTCTTTATCAAAAAGGTTTCTTTGTACGTGGTGTATGGAGTATGATTTAAGATCCACTAACTCTCTCTCTCTCTCTCTCTCTCTCTCTCTCTCTCTCTCTCTCTCTCTCTCTCTCTCTCTCTCTCTCTCTTTCTCTTTCTCTCTTTCTCTTTCTCTCTCTCTTTCTCCTTCTCTCTCTCTCTCTCTCTCTCTCTCTCTCTCTCTCTCTCTCTCTCTCTCTCTCTCTCTCTCTCTCTCTCTCTCTCTCTCTCTCTCTCTCTCCCTCTCTCTCTTTGTCTCTCTCTCTCTCTCTATTTCTATCCTACAATGAAATTACTGCGAAAACATGCCTTATAACACAGCACATTAGATAAGGGGTTAAAACTCTAGCATAATCGTCACACTACGTACCGTAACAATATTCATATATTTGTATAAATGAAAAAATAAGATCAATGGTTTTCCGGATTTCCATTTTATTCAAAATCCTTGGGAACATATGAATATTTGTTTGTGTGTGTGTGTGTGTGTGTGTGTGTATACATTTATACATACAGATTGATAGATAGATAGATAGATAGATAGATACATATATATATATATATACATATATATACATATATATATATATATATATATATATATATATATATAT
>NW_028234409.1:21804520-21809520 GCF_977035675.1 Penaeus japonicus | reverse complement strand
GGAGAAAGAGAAAGGGAGAGAGAAGAGGGTGGGGTGGGGGGGGGACAAAAAAAAAAAAGGGGGGAGAACGAGAAAGAGGAGAGAGAGAGCACAGAAAGAGAGAGAGAGACAGAAGAGACAGAAAGAGATGGGAGAGGCAGAGCAGGAGAGGGAGAGGAGGAGAGAGGAGAGAGAGAAAGAGAGAGAGGTCAGAGAGAGTGACGAGAGAGAACGAGACCGAGAGAGAGAGAGAGAGAAAGTGAAGAAGAGAATGAGAGAGAGCAGACGTAGAGAGAAAGGGAAGTAGAGAGCGACATGAGAGAAAGAGGAGAGAGAGAAGAAGAGAGAATGAAGGAGGAGAGAAGAGAGAAGAGAGTGAGAGAGAGGAAGAGAGAGGGAGATTAGATACAGAGGAGAAAGAGAGAGAGATGAGAGAGGAAGAGTGAGAGAGAATGAAGAGAGAGAGAGAGAGAGAGAGAGAGAGAGAGAGAGAGAGAGAGAAGAGACAGAGAGAAAGAGAGAGAGAGAGAGAGAGAGAGAGAGAGAGAGAGAGAGAGAGAGAGAGAGAGAGAAAGAGAGAGAGAGAGAGAGAGAGAGAGATTGTGGGGAAGAAAAGAGACAAAATTCAAGCCTACACACTACATATACTTCTTTCCTTCCCTAACTATGTCCACCCGACAAGCTTGAGTAGATGAAGGAAGCTAAGGGTGAGTTTAGGAGGTCAGTAAGAGTGAAGTTAATGATGATTTAGTGTGAGGCTGAGGATGAGGAGGTGCCGGAGGTGCTTACAAGATATAAAGTGAACAGAAACACACTTCACTGATGATGTAGTTTTATGGCCATTCATTCGTCGCAGGAGAAAAAGGGATCCTTTTCCTTGAAAAAAAAATGTGTATGCGTACATGGGAGAGGGAGAGGGGGAGGAAGAGAGAGAAAGAATGAGAGTAAGAGAGAGGGGGAGGAAGAGAGAGAAAGAATGAGAGAAAAAGAGAGAGAGAGAGAGATAAAGAATTTGAAAGAAAGAGAGTAGGTATAAAAGGAATAATACAAGGTTGGAGAAAGAGAGGGAAAGAGAAAGAGAGAGAGCGAGACAGAGAAAGAGAGGGATAGAGACAGAAGCAAACAGACTGACAGAAAGCCAGGAAGACGGGAAGACTGACACAGGGACAGAGATAAAAAAGAAAGAAAAAATGCCTAGTGTGACAAGACCACCAAGATTTGCAAAAGGAAGCAGCACTCGAGTTGTCACATAAAGGGGAGTTATGATAAGTGTTTCGTAGTTAAGCAATGGCGTCTTGGGTATTGTGTGGTTCTTAAGATAAATTCACTATTCGTAGGCTGTGACGTTAGGCCTAAGTAAACGGAGAGCGGTGCTACAGAATCTTCAGGGATTCTTCGTGTTAAGTAATGTTCCGAATATATATAGCTATGTATTCTTTCCATGATCAAATACTCTCCACTTGTAGATACGGATCACTCATAAAATGCACACCTACCCTCACATGTGCAAGATACATACATACATACAAACAAGACCCATACACAAACATACACAAGCACATAAAGATACACAGCACACACATAAATAAATACACAAAACATACACAAACACACCCACACCCTAAAAAAAAGAAGGAAAAACACACCTAGCATAGACGGCGATACAAGCCCTGCACAGCTGCTGACACATAGCCCAAATCCCTCAAGCTCCTCAACACAGCTACACATCTTCCACACACACACGCATATATTCTATAAACACTCCCCTCTAGTACCCCTACTTTCTTATAACTCTGTCCCTTTCAGCATCCCCTCTCCTTTTACAGACCCCATAGTATTTGCACTCACGTATGACGCCGCGTATCCCCCTTGTTTTCTACACCCTCCCCTCTCTACTGCTCCCCGTGTGGTGATGTATATCCTCCCCCTGTTTCCACCCCCTTATTCCCCCTCCCCTGTTCATCTGTGACCTCCCTCTACCTGTACCACCCACCTACTTCCCCTTCTTTCTCTCTCTTCCTTAAACCCCCCCTCGCCTTGCCCCCGCCCCCCCCACCCTTTAATTGTTTCTTTCATCCCCCTATCATTCTCTCCCCTTTATATCTATTCTGTTCGACCGCCTCACTCATCCTCCCCCCTTCCTTTTCCTCGCTTTCCCCCTATCCCCCTCTGTCCCCTTCTCCCCCTTTCCCTTTATCCCCTCACTCAACTTGTATCATATTTGGTATTTTTATTCCTTCGGTACACAGTTTCTCGCCCGTCCCTCGTCCCTCCTCCTTTTTATCGTCCCCTTTTTTTTTTTTCGCTTTTTTTCTTCGTCTATTCTTTATTCGACTTGGCTTTCGGATAAAGTTATTTTTTCGGTTGGATGTCTCGGTACATAACGTATGTTTATTTTGTGTGTTTGTGTGATTACTGTTTCCATATCGCTCTTAGTTTTCTCTTCATAATCATTCTATCTTATCGATATCAGTATCATTATTATCTATTTTATGATAGCTTATTGGTATGATATTTATTGCAATAATTATACCATGATAATCACGGCCATGGTGATTACCAATATTTATATTATGTTACTATTATCATCAACATCATCATCATCACAACGCTTCAGTCACGATGTTCATTATCTCATATGGCCTCTTTAAGTTGTAAATTATATTTAATAACCCATTTCAGTGTAATATGCTGAACATATCTTTCCTTTACATCATACTTTTTTTTTAACAAGCGTTTCCCCCTTTTAACAAACCCGTCATTTTTTCGCTCCTTTTTCGAGCTGTTGATTCCTTTTATGTTTGTTTGTTTTTTTCTCGTCAATTTATTCTTTTGTTTTTATATTTTTCTCGTCAAAATCCATCTAAAAGTCTTTGCTTTCTATCGCTTTGTTTTTTGTTGTTGTTGTTTTTTATTCTTTTTCCTCTTTTCCTCATCTACATTTCTTTATCCGAGTACTCTCGAGCGAGCGAGGGTCGCTCTCCCTAATATCTATATTCTCACTCGCACACCCCCCCGCACTCTCACTCCTCCGCTCTCTCATCGCTCTCCGCTCTCCTTCTTTTCTCCTCTTTCGCGCGCCTCTCCCTCCAGCATCTCTCTCTCTCCCCTTTCTCTCTCCCATCATCCTCGCCCTCATCTCTCTCTTCCTCTCGCCTCATCAAACGGCCTCAACCCTGCTGAAATCAAGAATCTCTCTTCCACCCTCATCCATCTCTCCTCTCCTCCTCTCACCTCCCACGCGCCCTTCCTCCTCCCCTCATCACTCTCTCTCTCCCTCTCCTCTCCTCTCCTCCACTCTCTTTTCCGTTCTCCTTCCTCTCTTTCTCTCCTTCTTTCCATCCTCCTTCTACTTTTTTTCTCCTTCTCTTTCTCTTACATCCCTACTGTTTCACTACCCTCTTTACTCCTTTTCTTCCTCTCCCTTTGTTTTTTGCTTCAAATATCCGGTTCATCCCCTCTCTCAACCACCCCTTCATTCTAATAGCTACTCCCGCTTCCCTCATTCGACTCGTCTCGCCCTTTTTCTTTTCTTCTGTCTCTACTTCGCACCCGTTCTCATCTCTTTCCTTCACACTGCTCTCGGCTTTCAATTCCTTCTCTTCTTCTTGTTTCCACGCTTTCGTCCTCTTCTGTCTCATTCTCTTTTTCTTTTTCTTCCAAAATAATTTCCAATGATCTTTGAATATTCCAAGTGTGCAATTTTCCTCCCCCTGTCTCCATGCTTCTTTCTCCAACATTCAAAACAAGATTTATACTCTAATGGCAGAGCTATTATGATAATGATACTTCTACTGCTATTACTACCTATTAATGATGATACTGAGGAAAATGGTGATAACAATATCCATATCGATGATGGAGATGATAATGATGACAAAGATAATAATGGGGATAATAATGATCTTAATGATGATAATCAGGGTGATGATAATGATGATGATGATAATTACAATGATAATAATCATCATTATCATAATAATACTCACAATAACAACACTAATAAACATGATTATGATAAAGATTATAATGATAACAACAATAACACCAGTAATAATGATGTGATGATGATAATAACGGAAATAATAATGATAAAGATAATGATAATCATAATAATGATAGTAATGATAGAGAGATAGAACGTAGAGAGTAAATTTCCATATCCTTACCTCACCTTACCCTATATAACCGGCCTTACCCATCCAATCCTACGCCACCCCCCACCCCCCACCCCCACATACCAGTCTGGAAACTCTGGGATATCATTACTTACAACAATGCAAGGATCTACCACCAAATAACACTCCAAAGCTTCTAACTCTCTCTTCACTCCCACCACCCATCCCTCACCCCCCACTCCTTCCACCAGTCAAAATGACAAAGGAATATGAGGACCGAAAAGATGAATAGTCGGAGAATATCCCAGAAGCAAAAGAAGAAGAAAAAGGAGAAGAAGAAGAAAGAAGGAGAGGTTAAACTATCATAAAAAGAAGACATCAGCTGAATCGGTTTAGAAGAAGATAATACGCGTAAAAGAATTGAAAAAAAGATGTTGTGAGCCGGTTAAATTAAGTTTAAGTTGCAAGGAGTGCTTTGACTAGAAGAAGAAGTATGAATAGACGAGAGTGTAAAAGAAGAGTCAGGACGGTAGAAATAAAGAAGAAGAAAAAAATAAGAAAAATAGAAGAAAAAAAAACAAGTAGAAGAAGAAGACGAAGAAAAAAAGAAGATTGAGAAGAATAACAAGTAGAATGTTGAAGAAGAAGATGAAGAAAAAGAGGAAGAGGAAGAAGAAAGAAGAAGCAGAAGAAGAAAAAGAAATAGAGCCCTGAGATTTCTGTGTCGACATTCCTGGCATTAAATCCGAGGTGAGGCTGATGCTCCTGCAAAGGATTCGTTTTCCTGTTCCATTTTGGACATTTGCATATGAATCTTGCCCCTCTCACAATCCTTGCCGTGCTCCCTCCTTTAGTCCTATGAATTAGTTATTTGTGTGGCAGAGAGGTTAGTGGTAACATAGA
>NW_028234409.1:21789520-21794520 GCF_977035675.1 Penaeus japonicus | reverse complement strand
TAATATAATAAATATAAACATAAACCCCCATACAAACAACAACATAAAATACATACAAAATTTTAAATATTATATATATATATATATATATATTATTAACCAAAATAAAGTTTTATATAATAAATAAATAAAAACATATTTTCTCTCCCCTCTCTCTCCCCCCCTCTCTTTTATTTATATAAATATATTTAATAAAATATATAATTATATATAAATATATATATATATATGTATAAATCATATGTAATATTTTTTTAAATGTAATTATATAAATTAATTTAAAAAAAATATTATATATATATATATATATATATAAATATATAAAACAAAAAAAAAAACTATAAATATAAAAATATATATTATATATATAATAATATATATATAATACATAAAAAAAAATTATAAAAATATTTTATATATAAATATAAATATAACCATATAAAATATAAAAATATATATAATATATATATAAAATATTTAAAAGAGAGGAAGGGAGAAGTAGGAAGGGAAAAATATATTTTATTTATAAAATTTAAAAAAAAATAAAAAAAATATATTTTAAAATAATATATTTTTTATATATATAATAAAAATATATATAATTAAAATTATACATACAAAACAAAACCTATAAAAAAAAATATAAATAATTAAATCTTAATAAAAATAAAAATTTAAAAAAATATAAAAAAACCTACAAACAATATAAGATATAATTTTAAAATAATAAAAATTTTATAAAATATTTTTATATAAAAAACCTATTGCCCTATAAAATATATTAAAAATATAAAAAAATATAAAATAAAAAATATTTATTTTATATATTGTAAGTATAAAGATATATACAAAAAATAAATATATAAATAAATAAAAAAGATTATATATAAAAATAAAACCTATAAAAAAAAATAATAAAATATATATAATATTTTAAATACAAATAATAAAACTGCCCCTATACACATACTACATATACAAATAATATAAATATATATATAATATAAATTATAAAAATATATATTTAATGTGTAAATATTAATATAAAATATAAAATAATAAATACAATCTTGATTTATATATAAAAAATATAAATATATATTCAATATATAATATAATAATATATATATAATATATATATATACCCCCACACCAACACACCTTACTCTATACAAACATCCCTAAAAAAATAAAAATAATGAAATTTTATATATATATCTAATATATAAAATATATATATATATAATAAATAAATGTGTGTGTAAGGGGTTTTGTGTGTGTGTGGGTTTATCTTTCCCACACACATATAAAAGAGTGATTACAAGAGACATACAGTCAGGGGAAAACAATAAACAGCCGAAACAAACAAATCATCAAGAAGCGCACAAGAACGGGGGGGGACGAAGGTGTGGAATTCTCCTCGAGGCTCACTAAAAGTCGGCCCTTTGAACTTCGTCAAAAAAAAGGTTTCCGATAACTTCCTGCCAAGGGGGGGGCAAACTTCTGTCAGGACAGATCGTGCTTGTTTTTTCCTCTCTCTCACTCTCCTCTCCCTCTCTCTCTCCACCCCCTCCCTCTCTCTCTCTCTCTCATCTTTCTCTCTCTCTCTCCCCCTCTCTCTCTTTCCTCTCTCTCGACTCTCTCTCTCTCACTCTCCCTCTCTCTCCTCTCTATTATATATATATATATATATATATAATATATAATCTAATATATATAAATTTATATTTATATATAAAAAAATAAGTACCATATATATAATAATCTATCTCTAAATAAATAATATATATATATCATCTATATATATATAAACACACATATGTATGTCTATATAAATATATCTATCAATAAAAATAAAAATATCAATCTATATATCTATATATATATAAAAATAATATACATACATATGAGTGTATATATATAAAATGTGAGTATAATAACTCTATATATATATAATATATAAAAATAATATATATTATAATATAATATAAAAAAAGACTAAGACCGTGTGTAACTATAGACACAGTTCAAACGTCTCTCTCTAACACACACACACACTCACTCGCTAAGACTCACAACAATCTACTCTCACACACTCACACACACAATCACAACACTACTGATACTCTCAAACACACACTCACACTATAACACACTCACACACGACACTCACACACCCACACTAAAAGACACACAAACAACCCACATCCACACTCTCCAAACTACACTCACTCTCTCACACACTACCAAACCCACTACACACACCCACACACACACAAACTACTCACTCTCACACACATAACTCACAACAACACCACCAGACAGAGGACACATCACCTGACTCACACTCACACACAACACTAACACTCACAGAAACCACACACACACTCTCACACACACACTCACTCAAACATGACACACACTCAACACACACAAACACACACTCATCACACACTCACTCACCAGACATACTCACATCCAAACCCACTCTAAACAAACTCACTCACACACATAGAAAACACCACAACACACACCACACACACACACACACACACACACTATAGATATATAATATATAGATAGAGAAATACAGACACACATAACACACACACACAGACACACACACACACACACAACTCACACACACACCACACACACACTGCACACGCACCCAAATACACACACACAAAACACACACATACACAAGTACACAATACACACAACACCACAAGACGACCACAACCCATCACAGATGTTGTATGTAGTAATGATAGAGAGACCACACACACCACACACACACTCACACACACACACACACACAACACACACACACACACACACCACCCACACCACACCACACCACCCACACCCAGACCCACAAACAACCCACACACACACCCACATCTCACACACACACACACACACACAAACACACACACCCACACAAACACACTCACCCACCCACACCCACACACTACAGACACTTGACACACACACACACACAAACACACACACACACACACACACACAAAAACCACCCACACAACACAGCCACTCACACTCTACACACACACACACACACACCACACTCACACACACACACTCACACACACACACCTCAACCATATATAAAATAATCACCTCACTCAATCACACTATCTATCGCACACTATTTTATATCATACAATGTGTGTGAGATGTTTGATGTGTGTGTGTGAGAGTACAGACACACACTCACACACTATAACCCTCTCACACACACACAATAACTCTCACTCACACAAACTCAAACACACAACTCAACCCACTCACACTAACTCTAAATACAAACACATCACTACCTCTCTGTGTCCAGTACACTCCTCTCACTCACACTCTCACCTCTCACTCACACTCACTCACTACTTCTCTCTCTCTCTCTACTCTACTCACACCTCTCACTCTCTCTCTCATCTCACACTCTCTCCACCCACACTCTCTCCCTCCTCTATCTCACTACTCACTCACTCAACTCGAACTCCCCCATTTCTCACGCTCATCATCTCTCTCTCTCACTCTCAATCACACACTCTCTCACTCTCTACTCACTCTCACTCTCTCTCATAACTCCTCCAACGATCTCACGTCCTCTCTCTCTCACTACGACACTTCACTTTCTCACTCCTCCTTCTCTCACTCTCTCTCTCACACACTCTCTCACTCACACTCAATCACTCTCTCCTCTCTCCCTTCCTCATTCCATATAAATAAAAATATATATATAAATAAAACAAATATATTATTAAATATCATCTCTCTATATAAAACATCAAAATATATATATATGTTGTGTGTAAAAATATAACATCTAATATATATATCATAAACCAATCAATACTGTTTGTAAATATATACATAACTATAATATAACTATCAAAATATATATAAATATAAATCTATATAAATATGTATATATCTCTATCCTCAATAAAACCTATCTATATCTATATATATATATAAATAATATTTAAATAAGGGTAAGTTGTGTTTGTAGTGTGTGTGTGTGTATATAAATCTAACTATAAAGTAATCAATAAATCTATAAATATATACTCTAAATATAAAAAACTTTTGTGTGTTTGGTGTAGAGTGTGTGTGTAAACTCACATCACTATCTAAATAACTCAATCTCTAACTCTAAAAATCTCTCAAGATATCACACAATAACAATAATCAACTCACTCATCAAAATAACTCTATATCCTCACTCTGAACAAAACAAAAATATCCAACACAACTCTCTCTATCTCTATAACAAACTTCACACTCTCACAATATACTAACTAGACAGTCAGACAGTCTAACAATATCCCTCCCACTCTCACTCACCCACACCTACACACATCGACTCACCATCACTCACTCTCCTCTCTCTCACACTCTCTCCCTCTCTCCACTTCCTCTCTCGACCATCACTCTCTCTCACTCACTCTCTCTCTCACTCTCTCTCTCTCCTCTCTCTCTCTTACCATCCACCCCCCACACCCCCACACACACCCACACCCACAACTCTAAATATATATATAAATATATAAAAACATATATATAACTATAACAAACTCTATCAAAATAAAGTGTGTGAGTGTAGAGAGTGTGTGATGAGAGTGTGATGATAGGGTGAGAGAGTGGATGTGATGGTGTGAATTGTGTGTGATAGAGTGGTCAGTAGTGAGTGAGTGTCAATCTAAAATAACTCTCAAAAATAACAATATCACTATCAATATATATAAACACAACTAAAAAACTACTTAACCAAAACAACTCTCAGTATACACTCTAATTCATCTAAAAATATCACTCTCTCACCAATACTCTTGCCCTCTCTAACAATCTCATATATATATCTATAAATATATAAGTAAAACTAATAGAATATCCCTCACTCTCATCTAACTCTTCTCTATCCTAATCTCACACTCAATCCTCTCACACTGTCTCTCTCGTCATCTCTCTCTCTCTCC
>NW_028234409.1:21759520-21762020 GCF_977035675.1 Penaeus japonicus | reverse complement strand
TTCTCTCTGTCTGTCTCTCTCTCTCTCTCTCTCTCTCTCTCTCTCTCTCTCTCTCTCTCTCTCTCTCTCTGTCCTTCTCTCTCTCTCCTCTCTCCTCCTTCTCTCTCTCTCCTCTCTCTCTCTCTCTCTCCTCTCTCTCTCTCCTCTCCTCTCTCTCGCTCTCTCTCACTCTCTCTTCTATCTCTCTTCTCTCCCTCTCTCTCTCTCTCCTCTCTCTCTCTCTCTCTCTCTCTTCTCTCTCTCCTCTCTCTCCTCGCTCTCTCTCTCTCTCTCTCTCTCTCTCTCTGTCTCTCTCTCTCTCTTATCTACATCTCACTCGTCTCTCCTCCTCTCTCATCTCCTCCTCCTCTCTCTCTCCTCTCTCTCTCTCTCTCTCTCTCTCACTCTCTCAATCTCTCTCTCTTTACCTCTCTCTCTCTCTCTCTCTCTCTCTCTCTCTCTCTCTCTCTCTCTCTCTCTCTCTCTCTCTCTCTCTCTCTCTCTCTCTCTCTCTCTCTCTCTTTCTCTCTCTCTCTCCCTCCCTCAAACACATCATACCAAAAGACAAACCGCTTTCCGATGCCCGCGGACAGGAAGCGATTCGACGCAAGTGGCACCCATACCTTACTGGTTTCGAGAGGAGGCACTGTGCCATCTCGGAGTGCCATCGGGAGAGATGCCATTGCATTTGTCTCCCACTGAGTGTCATGGCACATTCTTGATCTTGCTATCGCCGTGGCTATCGTGGGAAAAGGAGGAGAGACCATGTGTTATGAAAGAGGACTTCAAAGGGATAGAGTGAGGGATGGTGTTCTCACTGTTTTCAAGAGGAGAAGAACTGACTTGTTTATTTGAAAGTTGGAAGGATATGGTAAGTGATGGTGGTTCGGTTGTTATTGTCGTTTTTGTTTTTGTTTAGCTGTATGGAATGTTTGTTGTAGTAATAACAGCAATAGTTGCAAGATATTTGTCACTGTGTATAAGACATTTAGTAAGTGTATGTATTGTTTCACTGCATGATGGAAAATTATATGAAACGTAAACTGTAATATGATTCGTAAGATTTTTATGTTTACGAGAATCAAGTGAAATGTTCGTGTGTATTTATTCAGAGCTCTTTGTATAATCTAGGATATATTTCATACACTTTCCATTTGATTAAGGATGATAAGATTAATGCATGTGGCTAAATCATATAAAACTTTCATTCAAATAAGATTATGCTTTCCAGTATATAGAATATATTTTACGATTACTATTATTATTACCATTACTGTTATTGCCGCTTATAAAAAAAAATGATAACGGTGATGATGATGATGATGATGAATGATGATAATGATAACGATAGTAATGATAATATTAGCAATAACATAAATGACAATTATAATCATGATAATGATAATCAGAATAATTGATAATCAGGATAATGATAATCATGATAATGATAATCAGAATAATTGATAATCATGATAATGATAATCAGAATAATTGATAATCAGGATAATCAGGATAATGATAAAAATAGAAACAAAACAATATTAATGATGGCGATGATGATAATAACACTAATAATTACAATAACAATGATAATGATAATAATGATAATGGTAGTGATGGTGGTAACAACAGCCAGCATAATAATGATAATGATAATGAAAATGATGATGATAAAGAAAAAAATGATAATGAAAAAGATAATGATACAGAAAATAATGATGATAATACTAATATCAATAATAATTGTAATAACATCAGTGATAACAACTATAGTAGTGATAATGATAATCAGAATAATGATAACAATACTAATAGTAATAACGATAATAACAAAGTAGCAACAACAGCAGTGATGGTAATGATAACAATAATAAAAAGGACAACAATGACAATAATGAAAATGAAAATAATAACTTAATACTTAATACTTTTACAACCGCAGCCACTCACTCAGCCGTTATTTCTTCAACTACAACGACCGTCTTTTTTCTGCACGTGTATCCCTTGCGTATCCCAATGGCTTTTTACCCTCTTCTTCTCCTCTTTCATGTGAATCAATACTTTTACTCAAGAGATGATAGGTTCCTCTTGGCTTCATTTCCTCCTTATTAATGATTTGTGATGTAATCATTCTGTGGGTTTGTCAGACGATGTTTGCCAATAGATGAAATGATTATCGGAGTGATGCTGTAAATGATACGCACTTCAGTATGATATACAGAGAGTGGTATCGGTCGTTGATCGTTGGTTTGTGATAATTTGCCACTGTTATTATCACTTTTCATCTCTCTCCCTCTCTCTCTCTATCTCTCTCTCTCTCTCTCCCTCTCTCTCTCTCTCTCTCTCTCTCTCTCTCTCTCTCTCTCTCTCTCTCTCTCTCTCTCTCTCTCTCTCTCTCTCTCTCTCTCTCTCTCTCTCACTCACTCTTTCTCCCTCCATCCCCCCTCCTTCATTTCCTCACTCCCTACTTTCCTCTCCCTCCCTATTCTCCTCCCCCTTCCTCTCTCCTTCTGTCCATCCC
>NW_028234409.1:21752020-21754520 GCF_977035675.1 Penaeus japonicus | reverse complement strand
AACTCTCTCTCTTCTCTCTCTCTCTCTCTCTCTCTCTCTCTCTCTCTCTCTCTCTCTCTCTCTCTCTCTCTCTCTCTCTCTCTCTCTCTCTCTCTCTCTCTCTCTCTCTCTCTCTCTTTCTCTCTCTCCTTCCTTCATTCTCCCTCTTCCTCCTCCTCCCTCTCCCTCTCCCTCTCCGTCTCCCTCTCCCTCTCTCTCCCTCTCTCTCTCCCTCTCCCTCTCCCCCTCCCTCTCCCTCTCCCTCCCCTCTCCCTCTCCCCCCTCCTCCTCTCCCCCTCCCTCTCCCCCCTCTCCCTCTCTTCCCCCTCTCCTCCTTCCCCTATCTCTTCCCCCTCCTCCTCTCCCCCTCCCTCTTCCCCCTCTCCCTCTCTCTCTCCCTTCCTCTCCCTCTCCCTCTCCCCCCTCTCCCTCTCCCTCTCCCCCTCCCTCTCTCCCTCTCCCTCTCCCTCCCTCTCCTCCCCCCCTCCTCTCTCCGCTCCCTCTCCGCTCTCTCCCCTCCCTCTCCCTCTCCCTCTCCCTCTCCTCTGCCTCCCCTCCTCTCCTCCCCCTCTCCGCTCTCCCTCTCCCTCTCCCTCTCCTCTCCCTCTCTCCCTCTCCCTCTCCTCGATCCTTCTCCCTCCTCCTTCCCCCTCCCCCTCCCCCTCCCTGCCTCCCTCTCCTCTTCCTTCCCCTCACTCCCCACCCGCCCTCTCCCTCTCCCCTCTCCCTCCCCTCCCCCTCTCCCCCTCCTTCCCCTCCCCTCCCCCTCCCCCTCCCTCTCCCTCTCCTTCCTCTCCCTCTCCCCCTCCCTCTCCCTCTCCCTCCTCCCTCTCCCTCTCCCTCTCCCTCCCCCTCTCCCTCTCTCCCTCTCCCTCTTTCTCATCCTGTGCCTCCCCCTCTCCCTCTCCTTCCCCCTCCCCTCCCCCTCCACCTCCTTCCCCTCCCCCTCTCCCTCCTCCCCTCTCTCCCTCTCCTTCCCCCTCCCCCTCCCTCTCCCTCTCCCTCTCCCTCTCCCTCTCCCTCTCCCTCTCCCTCTCCCTCTCCCTCTCTCTCTCCCTCTCCCTCTCCCTCCCCCTCTCCCTCTCCCTCTCCCTCTGCCTCCCTCTCTCCCTCTCCTTCCCCCTCCCCCTCCCCCTCCCTCTCCCTCTCCCTCCCCCCCTCCCTCTCTCCCTCTCCCTCTCCCTCTCCCTCTCCCTCTCCTCTCCCTCTCTTTCTCCCCTCTCCTCTCCTCTCTCTCCCCCTCTCCTCCCCTCCCCCTCTCCCTCTCCCTCTCCCTCACCCTCCCTCTCTCCCTCTTTCCCCCTCCCCCTCCCCCGCTCCCCCCCTCCCCTCCCCTCCCTCTCCCTCTCCCCTCCCTCCCCCTCTCCCTCTCCCTCCCCCTCTCCCTCTCCCTCTCCCTCTCCCTCTCCCTCTCCCTCTGCCTCCCCCTCCCTCTCCTTCCCCCTCCCCCTCCCCCTCCCTCTCCCTCTCCCTCTCCCTCTCCCTCTCCCTCTCCCTCCCCCTCTCCCTCTCCTTCCCCTCCCCCTCCCCCTCCCTCTCCCTCTCCCTCTCCCTCTCCCTCTCCCTCTCCCTCTCCCTCTCCCTCTCCCTCTCCCTCTCCTCCCTCTCCCTCCCCCTCCCCCTCTCCCTCTCCTTCCCCCTCCCCCTCTCCTTCCCCCTCCCCCTCCCCCTCCCTCTCCCTCTCCCTCTCCCTCTCCCTCTCCCTCTCCCTCTCCCTCTCCCCCTCTCCCTCTCTCTCTCCCTCTCCCCCTCTATCTCTCTCTCTCTCTATCCACCCTTTCTTCCCCACTCCTTATCACGTTACACTCTGCTAACTTTCCTTAGCGTTATCGGGATCGAAAACGAAAGAAAGCGAAACAAAAGGCCGGTCAGTAGCGCTTCGGAAGTTTTCGGGATGAAGGCAAAGCAAAATCTACCGCACGAAGCAAAGATTTTTCGATATATGAAAGGCTTGTGTATCTCTAAACCCTCACATATATTTCACTAAAAAATGTGAGGTTGTAGTTATTTACCTCCGTATGTCTTTTTTGTTTGTCAATGGATGTGACAGTAATGATGGGGATCATTATGATGATGATGATGATGATGGTAATTGTGATAATCGTTGTGATAATTGTAATGATGATGACGATGAAAAATATAGAAGCATCAGTAGTAATTTTAGTAATGATTGCAATAATGATGATGATGACGATTATGATGATATGATGATGATGACGGAGACGATGACGTTAACGATGACTATGATGGTGATGATAACAGTTGATAGATATACAAATAAATGAATTAGTAGATAAAATTCTTTTAAGTCTACCACCATCTTACCTGTATACCCAAGTAAAATGTAAAATGTTGCAGGATGAAATATCTCCATCCCTACAAGATATATTAAATTCTTACCATGTTTTATGTAGTAATATGAGATTAATCTGCCGCTCTCATGTTACCTATGTTAATATTATCTTTATTGTTGTTATTAGTGTTATTGCTATTCTTCCATCGTAACTGCATTATTGATATG
>NW_028234409.1:21724520-21727020 GCF_977035675.1 Penaeus japonicus | reverse complement strand
TTTACATTTGTATTTTATTAGCCTTTAGTGTTTAAATGTAGTTGAATATCTTAGTAAATTAACTAAATCATTTCTAGTATCAGCAACAATCACAAATAAATTCCACTCAACCTGTCAGTATTCTCGTGTGTTTCCAAGAGAACGCATTTGTAGCGTGGGTATGCAAATGTCGAAATCGATGAGTGTCCCCTAAGGTAATGCCGCGATCCCAGCATTCAAGTAAAGGTTAAAGCGAGAAACTTCAGTTGCAAAAAGCACCCCGAGAGACCAGTTTGCATGTGACACTGATTGCAAAAGTCTACGGTGGCTCCCACCCGAGATCAGTAATGTGTAGGATTTTATATATATATTTTTTTAATTCTTTGTTTTCGCTTTTTTGTTGTTGTTTTCGATATATGTATATGTGTACATTATTTCTGCTTTTCGTTTTTGAACTATTTTTTCTTTTTATTTTACATTGTTATTTATATTTAAGATATATCTTTAGTTCCATATCTTGCAAAATCGATTTCTATTAGCGTTGTAAACATTATCGGCATCGCTATCTATCTATATATCTTTCTTTATCTATCTATCTATTAATATTTATCTATCCATCTATCTATCTATCTATCTGTCTATCTATCTATCTATCTATCTCTCTTTCTCTTTCTCTCTCTCTTCCTCTCTCTCTCTCTCTCTCTCTCTCTCTCCCTCTCTCTCTCTCTCTCTCTCTCTCCTCTCTCTTATCATATATATAGGTATATATATTATATATATATATATATATTATATCGAGATATATATATATATATATATTTCGGCATCGCTATCTATCTATAATATCTGTTTTGTTTTTTTCTTTTTTTTTTTTTTTTTTTCTTTCTTTATTTATCTTTCTTTATCTATCTTTCTATTCAATGTGTGTGTGTGTGTGTGTGTGTGTGTGTGTGTGTATATATATAATATATATATATATATATATATATATATATGTATATATATAAGATCATATATATATATATATAAGTTATATATTATATATAGATATATATATATGTATGTATAGCAACACGCACTATCGCACAAACACACACGCACACACACACACATACACACATACACACTTCACGCACACACACATATATATATATATATATATAATGATATAGAGAGAGAGAGGGGAAGGAGAGAGGGGAGAGAGGAGACGAGTGAGACGAAGAGAGGGAGAGAGTGAGAGGAGAGAGAGAGAGAGGAGGACGATGGAGAGGAGAGAGAGAGAGAGAGAGGAGAGAGAGTGAGAGAGAGAGATATGTTGTATGTATATATGTATATATATATATATTAGCATATATATATACTATATAATATATTATATATATATTTATATATATATATAATATATATATATATATGTATATTAATATATTACATATATATTAGGGTGGATAAAAAAATCCGACTTTAATATTTTCAATTGTAATAGTGTGGAAAATATGGGGGATGTTGATCGTAACTTGCAACAAAAAAAATAGACTTGTGAATAAATATCTTCAGGTGCCCCAAAGCCATTAAACATAATGCATAATTGATAAAACTTTCATATTCCTGTGATGGCACAGTAGTTAACACAGGAGAAAAAGGAGGAGCCATAAGGATATTTGAAGTGAAGCTTTACAAACCAGTTCATCATTTCATTTGTCAACTCCATGCAAATGAGCTGCCGCTGCGTCATTTAGTGGAAAAACTTGATGGAAAAACAACTGGCCCACATGGTTTCACTGGGCCAATTGGTAAACTGTTCAATGACTGTGAGAATCTTCCCACTGTAGCATTTGAAATAGTTGATGCAGAAAACCTAAATGTACATTGTAATGATCTTAGCACTGACCAGAAGTACTTACTTGAAAATTCACCAGAGGCTAATTATCACAGGAATTTGTTTGTCAGATTTGAGCAACATCGCAACCCAGGAAAAATGGCGCACGCCGTTGGGTAACGACTGCAAACCGCCTTGCTTTCGTTTGTATCATCTCAACCTGATAAGCCTTCCAAGATATTCTGGTCAGGATTGTGCTGAAAAACAAAAAAAAAAAAACAAGTACATAATGCAGGTTTTCGTGCCAATGTGGTTTTCATTATGCAGAGCACAATCTTTTGTAAATGGGCCAAAGCACATACTCAAGACAATTGAACTCACAATGAACCTTGGTGATGATGTGTATTAATATTGTTAGTCCATGTAATTCAGATAAATTGCTTTTTTTCTCTTTTTCTGGCCATCCAGAAAACATTTTAGCCAGGGCAATGATAGTAGACAATCAAAGATGTCCACAAGAGAATTAGCTGGAGGCCCCCCCCCCCCCCCCCCCCCCACCAACCCCCCCCCCCCCACCCCCCCCCCCCACCCCCCCCCCCCCACCCCCACCCCACCCCCTTGTGTTGTAAGTAGGACCCGGCAGAAAAACCAAAGGACAGAAATCTGTGAGATGCTTCAAGTTCCTCCTATAAATTTTTGATT
>NW_028234409.1:21682020-21684520 GCF_977035675.1 Penaeus japonicus | reverse complement strand
GAATAAGAGAAAATAGATATCATTAACACCGTCGCCAAGAATTAGACATCTCAAGCCCGCGGAATAGACAGTGAAACGGGCGTATTGGTACCGTAGACTTGATAACCTCTGGTTCCACTCTCCCTCCCTTTATGACTCCGCGCCTACCTAAGGCTACATAGGGAGCAGGTGCGCTTTATTGCTTCCCCTCGTCTGCCTCGTGTCTTCTTTGCGCATTCATACATCTTGCTGTGTTTACATGTGTTTGTTTGCTTATTTTGTCTTCGTTTTCTTGTTTCTCTTGTTTCCTTTTGGGTTTACCTTTTGTTTGTTTGTTTGTTTCATAGCTATCACGTTTCATTTTTTTATTTTTTTATTATAATTGTTCTGCTTTCTCTTCTTATCTCACTCCGTATTCTTCCTCGTCTTCCTCCTAACCATCTTCCTCCTCTTCTTCCTCCTCCTCTTCTCTTCCTTCTCTTTTCCTCTCACTTCTTTTCCTCCACCACCTCCTCTTCCTTCTCTTTTCCTCTCCCTTTTCCTTTTCCTCCACCACCTCCTCTTCCTTCTCCTCCGTCTCCTCCTCCTCCTCCTCCGTCTCCTCCTCATCCTGCTCCTCCGTCTCCCATCTTCCTCCTCTCTCCTTCCTCCGTGCCTTTTTTCTCTCCTTTCCTCCTCCTTTTCTCCTCTTTCCTCTATCACCTCCTCTCTCTTCCTATTCCTTCGTCCTCCTCCTCCTCTCATATTCTATTCCTCGTCTTCCTCTCCCTTTTCCCCTTCCCCTCCTCCTTCTCCTCCTCCTCCTCCTCCTCCTCCTCCTCCTCCTCCTCCTCCTCCTCCTCCTCCTCCTCCTCCTCCTCCTCCTCCTCCTCCTCCTCCTCCTCCTCCTCCTCCTCCTCCTCCTCCTCCTCCTCCTCCTCCTCCTCCTCCTCCTCCTCCTCCTCCTCCTCCTCCTCCTCCTCCTCCTCCTCCTCCTCCTCCTCCTCCTCCTCCTCCTCCTCCTCCTCCTCCTCCTCCTCCTCCTCCTCCTCCTCCTCCTCCTCCTCCTCCTCCTCCTCCTCCTCCTCCTCCTCCTCCTCCTCCTCCTCCTCCTCCTCCTCCTCCTCCTCCTCCTCCTCCTCCTCCTCCTCCTCCTCCTCCTCCTCCTCCTCCTCCTCCTCCTCCTCCTCCTCCTCCTCCTCCTCCTCCTCCTCCTCCTCCTCCTCCTCCTCCTCCTCCTCCTCCTCCTCCTCCTCCTCCTCCTCCTCCTCCTCCTCCTCCTCCTCCTCCTCCTCCTCCTCCTCCTCCTCCTCCTCCTCCTCCTCCTCCTCCTCCTCCTCCTCCTCCTCCTCCTCCTCCTCCTCCTCCTCCTCCGTCTCCTCCTCACTTTTAATGGTACTACACTGCCCTCTGAACGGGAGTCTATCCCACGGTTGAGATTCATGTGTACTGCGTGTAGGGAGCAGAAGGGGAAACGTGTGTTAATAGTTTTCGTGAGTTAGTGCCATGTGCTGAATTTAGACCCCCCCCCACCCCCACCCCCTTGTCAAATTTATGTCGTGGCGTGAGGGAGGGTGAAGATGAGGAGAGAAAGAAGGAGAGGGGATGAGGAGGAGTGAGGGAGAGGGAGGGACTATGTGTGTGTGTGTGTGTGTGTCTAGGGAAATAATGGAGATTTTAGAATGAATGAGAGATGGGGTGAGTGAAGTGTGTGTATGTATATATATATATATATATATATATATATATATATATATATATATATATATATATATTTACATATACAATTCCGAGCATATCCACTTTTCTATTGTTTTATGAGAATGTCTAACTGATTCGGTGTGTGATGGCACCCGTAGCTTTTCTGTGGTAATTTCGGGAAGCGATTCCTTTGCAAGGAAGTGATGTGATGAGTTTATACAATTAATACAATGTTTAGATTTTCGTTGAAGCAGAAGAAGAAGGGTAATAATGATGATGACGATGATACTGATGATGATAATTATAATAATGATGATGATGATACTAGCAGTAATAACAATAGCATAAAATGGAGATGGCAACAATGATAGCAATGATGGTAACAATAATGATGAAATGATAGTAGTAATGATAACAATGATTATGATAATGATGACAATGCTGACAATAATTATGATAATGAGTTGTAATAAGAATAATGATAATTATAGCAATGATGATGATAGTATCAATAATAATAATGATAAACATAATAATAATAATGATAATAACAACAATGATGATAACAATAATAACAATGGTAATAACCATAATAATGATAAAAAAAATCCTCATTATCACTCTTAGCAGAAAAAGAGAGAGGGAGAGATAATTATGATTGTGAAGATGACTATGATGATGATGAAACTGGTTAGTCCGTTATTCGCAATGCCTATTTCCCAATAAAGTAAACATATTCCAGATATCTCCACGTTCCAACTCACACGCTATTTAGACACACTAAAATAATTCAAACAGATGTCATAATCATCAAAGGTATTTAAGACAATATTTAAACTGC
>NW_028234409.1:21602020-21612020 GCF_977035675.1 Penaeus japonicus | reverse complement strand
ATTACTTCACGTTGTGTGTTTGTTTGTTTGTTTGTTTTACTATGATTTTCTTTATTCATCAGTCTATTTTTCATCATTATGGTTATGATCTTTATTGTTATTATCATCATCAACATTATCCTTATCATTGTCGTTGTTGTTATCATCATTATTGTTATCATCATTATCATATCAGCAAAATCGTTATCATCATTATTGTTCTCATCACCATCATTATCCTTATTATCATTATTATTCTCATTAATGTTATCAATGTCATTATTGCCATAATGATTATTATTATCACTAATGTCATTATTATCATAATTATCAGTATGATCATTATCACTATCATTATCACTATTGTCATTCGCACTATCATTATCATTATCATTATTATAATTATCATTATCCTCTTTATTATCATTATCACCATCGTTATCACTATCATTATTATCATCTTCATTGTCATACTTAACATCTCTCTCTCTCTCTCTCTCTTTCTCTCCCCCTCTCTCTCTCTCTCTCTTTCTCTCTCTCTCTCCCTCTCTCTCTCTCTCTCCCTCTCTCTCTCTCCCTCTCTCTCTCTCTCTCTCTCTCTCTCTCTCTCGCTTCTTTTCCTCTCTCCTCTCTCTCTGCTCTCTCTCTCTCTCTCTCTCGCTTTCTCTCTTATTCCTCTCTCTCTCTCTTCCTCCTATCTTCTCTCTCTCTCTCGCCTCTCTCTCTCCCTCTCTCTCCTACTCTCTCTCTCTCCTCTCTCTCTCATCTCTCTCGTCCCTCTCTCCCTCTCTCTCTCTCTCTCTCTTTCCTCTCTCTCTCTCCTCGCTCTCTCTCGACTCTCTCTCTCTCCTTTTCTCTCTCCCTCTCTCTCTCTCATCTCTCTCTCTCTCTCTCTCTCTCCCCTCCTATCTCTCTCTCTCTCTCCTATTCTCTCTCTCTCTCCTCCTCTCTCTCTCTCTCTCTCTCTCTCTCTCTCTCTCTCTCTCTCTCTCTCTCTCTCTCTCTCTCTCTCTCTCTCTCTCTCTCTCTCTCTCTCTCTCTCTCTCTCTCTCTCTCGTTCTCTCCTCCCCTCCCTTCTCTCCCTCTCTCTTCCACACACACACAACTCTTTGATCTTGAGAGCCACGCGTCCAGGGAACACCCTTCGGTAAAATTCATGAATACAAACAATACTTTCTTGCTGATGAAAAGATAAAAAATCAAGAAATGAATAATAGCATGACTGAAAGAAAGAAATTATTTTCAGGGTGAGGATTTTTCAAGGAGAGACTTTAGAGTGTATGTGATGTTTATTGTTATATTTGGTATGTTTTTTGTCCTTGTTGCTTTTCTTGTTATTGTGAACTGGTTATCGTTATTGTGTATCGTTATTGTATGTTTGTATATTACTTGTTTCTTTGTCTTTTTGTATCTGAATCATCACTACCACTAATAAATATCATGATAATCATTATTATCATAATCTTGTTCTCTTCTTTATTAAAGAAAAATCAGAAAATAAAGGACAAGTTACTCTTATCATATATTATGTTTTCTATGACGTTAAAAGATCGTAGTTTTCTTTGAAATTAGTTAAAGGATAGACTATTTTAATATCTTTATGTTGTTGTTTATTTAATTTACGGACGTCAGATAATGGATAAAGTGATATAACTACATATATTGAGTACTCATTGACACTTAATTCGATTCTGGCTTTTTATGTGACTTTCATATCTTTCTTTTATAACAGTAAATCTAAGATCTAAGAGAGAGAGAGAGAGAGAGAGAGAGAGAGAGAGAGAGAGAGAGAGAGAGAGAGAGAGAGAGAGAGAGAGAGAGCCGCGAGGCAGATGGAGACCCCGTGTACGTCAGACGACCGAGACGCCCACCCCCCCCGACCCGCCGATGAGAGAACGAGAGCCCCACCCGGTGAGTCCAGAGAGAGAGCCTCCCGATGTGTGCAGAGTGCAGAGGAGAGAAGAGAGAGAGAGAGAGAGAGAGAGAGAGTTGGCAGAGAGAGAGAGAGAGAGAAGAGACGCCTGAGAGGAGAGAGAGAGAGAGAGACGAGGATCCCGCAGAGAGAGAGAACGAGAGATGGAATGAGAGGAGAGAGAGAGAGAGAGAGAGAGGACCGAGAGAGAGAGAGAGAAATCCAGGAGAGAGAGAGAGAGCGAAGAGAGAGAGAGAGCCCAAGAGAGAGAGAGAGGAAAGGAGAAGAGGAAGAGAAGAGAGAGAGACGGAGTCGACGAGAGAGAGAGGGAGAGATGAGAGAGAGAGAGAGAGAAACAGAGAAGATAGAGAGAAGGAGAGAGAGAGAGAAAATCAGAGAGAGAGAGAGCGATCGACGAAGAGAGGTGAGATGTCGACCCCCGAGACCGAGAGGAGAGAGAACGCTCCCCGCGAGAGAGAGAGCAGAGAGAAGAGAGCAAGTGACCGAAAAGAGAGAAAGAGGAGAAAAGAGAGAGAGAAAGACGAGAGAGAGAGAGTAGCGAGAGAAATAGAGAGAGGAGAGAGAGAGAGCGAGAGAGACGATGATCGCGGAAGGTAGTACGAGAGAGAGTGACGGACGAGAGAGAGAGAGGAGAGAGAGAAATAGAGAAAGAGAAATTATATATGTCTAATATATATATATTTTAAATATATATATATATATAGATATATATATATATTATTATATTATATATATTATATATATATATTATATATATATATAGATTTATATATATAGATATATATATATATATATATATATATATATAGATATATATATATATATATATATATATATATCTATATAGAGAGCAGATGAGATCGAAGAGATGAGAGAGGAGAGAGGATGAGGGGAGGAGAACGAGAGAGAGAGAGAGAGAAGAGACATAGAGAGAAAGGAGAGTGAGAGAGAGAATATACAGAGAGAGAAAGGAGAGAGAGAGATAGATAACAGTGTTATCTTTTGTTTAACAATTTCATTATGACAGCATTATTACTATTGTTATTATCATTATCATTATTATCATAATTATTTTTATTATCATCATCGATGAGGATGATAATGGGAATAACAATATCAAGAACAAAAAAACAATAGAATTATTGTAACAATGTTTATCATTATCATTAACAGTATTATCATCATTATCATTATCATTATCGTTATCATCATCATTACTATTGTAATTATCATGAACTTTAGTATTATCATCATCATTATCATTATCATTAGTATTATAATTATTATCACCATTATTATCATAACTATTATCATCATCATTATCACAACAAAGCGAGAGAAACGTTTAACCGGTACACACCAAGCGTCAAGATGCTCTACCGAATCTTTCGTAAAAATTACTGAAAATTCCCTTTCCTTTTATATTCTTTCGTCTCCATATTTTGGGGAGCACTTGTCGATAATGGCCATAACTTAATCTAACTCGACTAAACTTTCGGGTTATGATTCAAATACTTGATCGAACTTTTTTTCATGAGCAGAGCAACGGGCAGATGGTTGAATGCTATACGAGAGTACTTTCAAAAGATCTCACCCCGAAACAATTGGCAAATCCTTTGACGTCATGGCTGTATATTAGAAAGCGAGAAAAGTCATTGAGGATTTCCCTCTTTTTGCAGACGCTGGTCAGTCTAATTCAGCTTTACATTTTTTTTTTCATTAATAGAAAAGATTCTGTGGAAGCTTATGTAAGTTATAATTTTATGGTACTTATGCCCCCCTACCTCCTCTCTATGTGGTGTGTGCCCTTGTATATAGGAGATAAAATGAATATTATATATATATACACATCAGCCCCTATGCTCTCTATATATATATATATATATATATATATATTATACCCGCCACCTGCCATATATATACTTTTTATATATATATATATATACCATATATTTATATATACACATACATGCATATACACAAACACACACACACACACATATACACACACTTATATATATACATCTACATATGTATACATATATATAACCCTCCCCCCAATATTTATATATATAAATATATATATGTATATATATATAAATAAATAAATAAATAAATATCTGGTATATATTATATTATAATATATATATATATAGAATTAACATATATATATATATATGTATATATATATATATTATATATATATATATATATATATATTTATATATTATATATAGATATATATATATATATAGATATAATTATAGATATATATGGTACATGTATATATATATATACAAAATATATATATTATATATATATATCTATATATAATCTATATATAATATATATATATATATATTTATATATATATATGTTATGTATGTATATATAATATATATATATTTATATATATATATATATATATATATATTATATATATATATATGTATGTGTATATATATTTAGAATATATATATATATATATATATATATTAATATATATATAATATTTATAGATATATATATGTGTATTGATATATAATATATATATATATATATGTATGTATATATATATATATAGAATACATTATATATATATATATATAGATATATATATTATGTATATATAAAAAATAAATTATATATATATATTATTTATCTAGAGATATATATATTTTTCTAGTTATATATACATATATACACACACACACACTGTTATATATATTTATATATATATATATATTATATATTTTACCTATGTATTATATTATATATATATATATATGTGGTGTGTGTGTGTGTGTGTGTGTGTGTGTGTGTGTGTGTGTGTGTGTGTGTGTGTGTGTGTGTGTGTGTGTAGATATACATATGTAAATATAGATATGGATATAGATATACATACATGTATATACATGTATATGAATATTTATTTATATATATGTATGTGTATGTGTATATATATATGTATATATATATATATATATATATATATATATATATATATATACATATACATATATATACATATATATACATATATATACATATATACAGTAGGCGCGGTTGATATAAGCGCGGTAAGTCGTTACCGGCCTTGAACTAAACTCAATGCAACAGAAATGTCAAGAAAGAAGAAAACACTTTTTTTCTCTTGCAAGTACTTTCTTGGATATCCTTTGGCTTTTCTAAAAAGCTTCAGACGCTTTCGAAGAGAGTCTGCCACATTCTGGAGTCAGGTTTGAGGCACTGAGTTCCACACTGCTGGATGGCGTCCGTGACCTTCGGAGCGGAGGAGACATCGTTGTCTCGTAACCCGGTCTTGATCTTTCCCCAGAGGTTTTTAATGATCAAGTGGGTTGTCAGGCCAGGGACACAAGTGCCAAATACCTCCAAGACGAAGAGCATTAGTCCCTAGTTTAGCTCTAATGTATAACATGGCCCTGTTCCTTAGCGCGATGTACATTTATTCTTATATCATTTACGATATCATTTACACCTTTATCAAGAGTGTTTATAGCTTAGAGAGCACTCTGTGCCTCTTGAGCCATAGTTTAACAGAAAGTCTGTGGCTATAAGTATTCCTGCCAACTCAGTTTGCGTAGTTCTAGCCCAGTCATGAACCCTCCTACAATCTTGGTGCTGAATAAATGAAATCAATAGAGTAGTAACCGTAGACTTCTCTCTTTTTATAGCATGGAACAGTTTTTATCTTCCCCAGATTCCCTAAAAGCCCTAGTAGTTATCTTAGAAAATTCTTCCTGCAGTTCTGAAAAGGTGGCTGAACACAATCGCTCTGACTTTCCTTGCATATATATACTTCATGATTGTCTGTCCCCATCTCATTGTATTTATGTGTACATATATACAAGTGTGTGTGTGTATATATATATATTATATATCTATAGTATATATATAGATAGATATATATTGGTATATAGATATTATATATATATATATAGTATATGGTAATATATTATATATATATGTATATATATAAATATATATATTATATATATATATATATATATATATATATATATATATATATACATCATATATATATATACATATATTATATTATATATAGATATATATCTATCTATATATATACTATATATATTATATATAATACATAGATATATATATATATATATTATATGATTTATATATATATTGTTATATATGTATATATATACATACATATATATATTATACATATACATATATATATATATATTTAATATATATATTATATAATATTTATATATATAATTTATATATATATATATAGTGATTAATTTATAGATCATATAAGACAAGAACAAGACAATGTGATATTGTGACTGCAAGAATCAGACTTGGATACAAAATGTATTGGTAGGTCAGTTCAGAATGTAATGTAGAACAAACTAAATGTAAAATTTGCAGCGAAGAATGTAAACGAACACTTGAACATTATATCTCAGACTGCCATGTGATACAGCCTTCCAGGCCACTTGGCATGAGGTAGGCAGAGTTATGTAATTATTTCATATCATCAAATGTACTTATGCTATATATAATTCATATATATATATATATATATATATTTATATATATATATAATCTTGCTGATATATATAGATATTTATATATATATATATATATATATATATATATAATATTATATATATAAATATATATAATATATTTATATATATTAAATATATATATATATAATATATATGCATATATATATATATATATATATATATATATATATATATATATATATATATACATATATATATATTTATTATATATATATATATATATATATATATATATGCATAATTATTTATATATATATATATATATATATATATATTATATATATAATATGTATATGTGTATAATGACATGATATATATAGATATATATTCAGATATATATATATATATATTTATATTATGTATATATATATATATACATATATATATATATATATATATATATATATATTCATTATATGTATATATATATTATATATATATTATATATATATATATAGAGAGGGAGAGGAGAGGAGAGAGAGAGAGAGATGAGAGAGAGAGAGAGAGAGAGAGAGAGAGAGAGAGAGAGAGAGAGAGAGAGATTTAGATATGCATAAATATATATATATATATATATATATGTATATATATATATATATATATATATTATATATATATATGCTATATCCGAAATTTGGTATGTGATATCCTATTACACCATTGATCAAATGTCTTCAGAGTTGATATACTAGAGAGTATAATCACGCCTGTGCAGTTAGCCAGGGTGGTAAATAAAGAACTAAACTAACTAAAATCAGTATATTACTTGTTGAGTAATAGAAACACTTAACTGACAATTGAAACGTTAGATGTAACATTCACGTGAGCAAAGAGAGTATATCTATTCTATTAACTTGATTAAGAATATAATTACTTATGAGAATATATTTCCCTTAATTTAAAGAGATACATAAGTAATAGATTACAGATTTGTCCGTCCATCTTATCTCCCTCTCCTTCTCCCCCTCTCTCTCCCTCCGTGTTTCGTTTGCAACTAATATGGTAGCCTTTTATATATCATGAAGAAATTGATAGTATTTTCCGTCCTTGATATTGTTATTTTAGTTATTAGTTATCTATTTGTTCATCTTAATTATTCACTTACATAGCAATAAGAAATGTGCAACTAGACTACTAGAGTGAGAGCTTGAGTCACCGTGTAAACGTTCGAACTTGTCCTATTCGGGTCTCTTAACATTTTCTCTATTCGTTTCTTTTTGTTTTACGAATTCCTCTCAATATGAATACGTTAATTCAAGACCCGTGAATAATGAAATCAACATAGCTTCAGCATCTGTACCATACACAACGCAGAGGTATGTTACTAATAAAACGTTCCTTTGAGTTCCATGGCGTCTAGCACACACCAAGCTAACTTCATTTGCTTTCCCCCTTTAAAAATATCTTGCGCTAGACATGCGATCCCACTCCTACAGAATGCTATGTATTCTGCCATTCTCTTTGCCATCACGCGTTGCTGGCGATTGAAAAATTCATAACTGGTGCTTTTAGGGATAGGCCGGGGTACGTGCAAGGGAATGTTGTCTAAAGAAGAGTTCAGGACACGACTCGGAGTTGACAGCTCTCTATCTCTCTCTCTCTATCGCCCCCCCACTCTCTCTCTCTCTCTCTCTCTCTCTCTCTCTCTCTCTCTCTCTCTCTCTCTCTCTCTCTCTCTCTCTCTCTCTCTCTCTCTCTCTCTCTCTCCCCCCCTCTCTCCCCCCCTCTCTCTCTCTCTCTCTCTCTCTCTCTCTCTCTCTCTCTCTCTCTCTCTCTCTCTCTCTCTCTCTCTCTCTATCTATCTATCTATCTATCTATCTATCTATCTCTATCTCTCTCTCTCTCTCTCTCTCTCTCTCTCTCTCTCTCTCTCTCTCTCTTTCTTTCTCGCTCTCTCCTTCTCTCACTTTCTCGCTCTCTCCTTCTCTCTCTCTCTCTCTCTCTCTCTCTCTCTCTCTCTCTCTCTCTCTCTCTCTCTCTCTCTCTCTCTCTCTCTCTCTCTCTCTCTCTCTCTCTCTCTCTCTCTCTCTCTCTCTCGCTCTCTCTCGCTCTCTCTTGCTCCCTCTCGCTCTCTCTCTCTTTCTCTCTCTCTCTCTCTCTCTCTCTCTCTCTCTCTCTCCCTCCCTCCCTCTCTCTCTCTCTCTCTCTCTCTCTCTCTCTCTCTCTCTCTCTCTCTCTCTCTCTCTCTCTCTCTCTCTCTCTCTCTCTCTCTCTCTCTCTCTCTCTCTCTCTCTCTCTCTCTCTCTCTCTCTCTCTCTCTCTCTCTGTCTGTCTGTCTGTCTCTCTCTCTCTCTCTCTCTCTCTCTCTCTCTATCTATCTATCTATCTATCTATCTATCTATCTATCTGTCTATCTATCTACCTATCTCTTTCTCTCGTTTCCTATCAATATTAATAAATGTAGTGACGATAGTGATGTCTGTAAGGAAGAAATAATGATATCTTATTATAATATCATAATAGTTATCCTCGTCAATGTTAGCTTTCTCATACGAAACCCAAGTTTGTACTAATAGCTGTTGGGGAATTATTGAGATTAATCGTAAAGAAAATGTAGAGGGCTCATAATGACAAGTTGGAGTTTGGGGTCTGCAATATCTGTGCCCCCCCCCCCTCTACCCCTATATAGTCCGGTCTTGACTTAAAGTGACAATTACCTTGAGAGAGACAGACATTATTGATATATGTATACAATATGTGGTGTATGTCTATATTGTATAACTAATTATATTTTAAGGTTGTGTTTTGTAGCATATGGAAAAAGAACATATATATCACATATGAACAAATAAACTAAGCAATTCACTATATTTTATCCATTCAGATAAATCGAAAAAATGTCCACACTATCCTCAGAACATCATAGCATGTATCAGCCCCTCAACATGATAACGATTACCACATTGAATGCACCGAAAAATACACCATAGTCACCCCCTCAAGCATTCCACTTTCTGTGAGATCTTCCTCCGAGCTACAGAAAACGAGACATAAACAAACAACTTGTGCGGCTTCTCATCCCTCCAGCTGATAGTTCTCTCCAGTGGCATCTTTGAGCAGATTTTCAGCGTGAGAAACTTCTAGAAGGTGTGACGCTAAGGCTAGTTGTAGGAATGATATAGAATTAGGTTTGGAGTGTGTTGTAGGCGTTATGAAAGAGTGTTTTAGGAACTGGTGTTTGTTGTATTCAAAATCATACGGTATTTTAATCCATTTATTGTTGTGTATATATTGTACTTATTGATTTTTCTTCTCGATTTTTGTAGTATTAGTTATTATTCTGTTGGAAGATTAGGGAGTTTATAATGATTTTGAATTGGAAGCCTTAAAGACATTTCCAGGATTCGTAATTTCTTTTTATTAATGTTTATTATGATATATTTTTGTATCACTTGTTATCCGTTCCTCTTATATTTCTGAGTATTATTAAAACCATCTTTTTAAAGGCCTATCTCAAGGTATAGTGAAAAATAATTACTTTTCAGACCTATGT
>NW_028234409.1:21594520-21597020 GCF_977035675.1 Penaeus japonicus | reverse complement strand
ATTATTATTGTTATCATTATCATTATTATTATTATTATTATTATTATTATTATTATTATTATAGTTATGATATTAGATGCATCAGGAACACTCTTGTGTTGATTATTTATAATGATGGTGTTTGGTGTAAGATGAATTTTTCTCTTTTACGTGGCAGCTGCTATGCATTTGCTAAGGTCAGTTTTATTTACCTTGAAATTTATGATTGCTAGACATGAAGGTTCCCCTTATAATGTGAGTGGTCTTTCTTGATAGTCCCAATGAAATCACATCCACCTCCAGAAGGCTGTTACTGTACTCATTTATTTATTAATTTTATGATATGTATATTTATTATTTACTTAATTTATTTATTTTATTACATATATGTGTTTATTTTTTGGGGGGTTGGGGAGTGCACTTGACAGGTTAATGATGATTGTTTAAATACATCATGTCCAAATAATATCATTGTCTTTCTGATGAGCCATCATGAATCCTCTCAACCTGTCATGTGCATCTTTGCCTTGTTCAATATAAAAAGAACTGCTTATGAAAATAATGTGACAATATTTTGTTAAAATGTTAATCATTCCAGGTTGTCGTTATTAATTATAGATACAATTCTTTTAATAACAAAAAATGTACACTTTCTGTAACAGTTAAAAGAGAGTCTTTGTTATGTATGTGTAACATGCCAGGAAATTTGCTGCTTGATGTTTTTTTTTTTTTTTTTTTTTTTTTTATCATTATTTTGATATATAGCTAGATAAATATATACACATATGATATACGCATGCATTATTAAAAACTGAATTCTTTTTTATCTTTGAAGATAATTTTTTTTTATGAATGGGGAATTACTTAAAATCAATGTGTGAAAAATTAAATAAGATACATAATTGATGTTTGCAATTTATTTAATGATATTTGCTTGAAAGAAGTAAATTGTGACAAGTAAAATCAAGGTTCGACTTTTATTTTCCATGTAATTGAGTCTTAATATGATAAAGTGAACAATGTTTTGGTTATTGAAAGATGCTGAACAATTTGAACTCAACAAGGTAATGGTTAGTGAACAAAGTCATAAGTCTGCCCACCATACTTTTTTTTTTTTTTTTTTTTTTTACAGAGGTCATTTTTCTTGATAAAAAAATGTTGCAAGTAACATAATTAATCAAAAGTATATTTTTGGATGCAAGTCCAAAAATCTGGCTTTGGCTATTATTAAAGATTTGGATTTCATTTTTTTATGCAAAATGTAATAAAGCTGATATATCCCTAGTATAAGATATTTAAAAAGTAATGTAAGGTTGATATGTTTACCTCATACAATTTGATTCTTGAGAATTTAGTAAAGGTGGCTTATCAATGTCATCTTGAGCACTGAAATTATCATTATTATTTGTTTATTTTTTTCATATGGGTTTTTCATGTTTTTTATTTTCTACATTTTTCTATGGTTTTAATTTTTGACCAAAATAACCTTCATTGATATTGTATTCTCATCTGCTTCACTAAATTCCTTTTCATGTCTGTTTAATTTTCATTGTGTGTAGAGTGATAACCTCTCTGCACTTCATTATAGTTTAACTACTTCTAAGAAGTTCTTTTTCAATCCAGTCTAAGTATGATATTATTTCTTCTGTAAGATTTCATTTCAATATTACTTCCTCAATAGTGAATGTAAAGTCAGGTACAGATTATAACACTTGGCTATTTCTATCCTACGTATCCAGTAGTGTTATAGCCTTGGGAACCATGTGCAGTCTTCTCAGATATGAAGGGTTTAGAAATAGGAGGAATGTGCCAGTGGATGCAAGAGATTGATATTTTATAGAGTGAGTGTATTTCTTGCTATATGCTCATTAACTGCCTGCTCAAGATGCACATCTGTTTGCACGAGCTGATAACAGGACCAACCTGTATGTATACGAGTCCCACTCAAACCCATCTGAACATGATATTAGCCTGACTGAGATAATCTGTCAGCGCTAGTTAGAGGCAACTTTTCAGGCTCTCTAAATACAAGTGGCCTGTGAATGCAATCTTAAACTTTATCATAGGGATCACAATGATATACTGTAGTCATAATCCTGAACACTTTCTACTAGAGAACATTTTGTTATTAATATTATCATTAATGATTTATATGTCAGTACAAAAAAATAAGAGAATTAATTACCAAAAACTCCTATCATATACGGTTTTATATCATTAAACAAATGCAATTATTTCATGTATCTAGTTTGCATTTTTGTTAGGTCTAACTATTAACATAGTGTGGGCACATGCATAAAAGCAGCTTTAATACAATTGTTGCTCACTTACACATACATATATATGGTGTCTGTACTACTTATTCTAGCAATGTTTCTTTTTTAACCCATCCACAACGGGGGAATTCTAACCTTGAATGTCACAATGCCGGGGCGTTGGAATTATTAGGCCTAAATCAATTGAATGGCTGGCACAACACTGTGCCGCCCGGCCACTGGGCTTTTGAATGAGCGGTACAGTA
>NW_028234409.1:21572020-21574520 GCF_977035675.1 Penaeus japonicus | reverse complement strand
ATGTGTATACAATATATGCATATCATTAACATATATTGATTTTTTCCACAATGATTAAATATAGCGCGAGATAGAAAAAGAGAAAGAGAGAGAAAATGAGAGAGAGAGGGGGGGTAGGGAGGGAGGGGGGGGAGAGAGAGAGGGAGAGAGCGGGATGAGAAACAGAGAGGGAGAGAGAGATGAAATTAAGATGCATTTTCAACCGCCGTCGAGAAACACACATGCATCAGCTGGCGAGCAATGTATAATATGCTGTTGGAGGAGCCTGTGCTTCTATTAGCATGATCCACGGTCATAAATAAGCGCGCTTGAACCTTTTCTCCCTTGTAATCTAGTTTTAAGTTAATAACCAAATGCAGCCAGCGAGTGAGCCAAAGTTCTAATGCTCGGAATAATAAATATTGCCCAAGAGAAACATCGGTACAAAGAGAAGGAAAAATAAAGGGGATTAAGGAAGGGAGAAAGAAAGAATATTTGTTATTTACTAGTACTTTTAATAAAAACGCCAACCCTTCTCAAAAAAAAAGAAAGTTTTAGTTTAAAACTAACTTTAACACCGCGCAGAGCCTCTTGAGTAGATATGTGTGGACGTCAGCGTGGGCAAATACGTATTGCCAGTTCATTGCATAATTTAATTTTGTGTTTTAGTTAATATCTTTACTTTCCAATTACAAAATTCACAAAACTATAAAGAAACAAGCGGTAATCAGCTTTACTGATGGCTTAGCGATGACTGTCGGGCAGAGCGCGTCGGCGGTTGCCAAGATGGTAGGCATGAGGTTGTCTGCCTCGGATAACTATATGTTTGATGTACGACGAGCGAGATATCGATTACTGGCAGTTTTAATAGGGACACAAAGTTCTACGGGCCAGAGTTACCACTGTAGTAGTGTTAGTGACCGAGAGATGGCTCTCCATGCGCGCGCATCCTATGATCAATATAGCAACGTTCGAAAGCCGCAGAGTTGCCGACGGTTCATCTAGAAATGAATTTATACTTGCCACTGGAGCGTATTTAGCCTCGGATCTTTGTATGAATGATAGTTGTGAATTTATCTCACACGGTGGTTTCAAATCCCAGGAGCGAGAGGGAGCGAGAGGAGAGGCAAAAGGCGCGCCGAGTGCGAAGCGTCCTGCGGGATATGAACAAGTTCGTGAGCTTCGTTCGTGGTGCGGAGTGTGTGTGCCTTATCTCATATTACCTCGAGTAGAGCAAGCGAGGGTGTGTCTCAAACTCGCCTGTCCTTGTGCCTGTGCGTCCCATGTCGGCCCAGCGACTCTCCTTATCTCGTAGTCCTCGTCAGTAGACGGGAAACGATGAGTGCGTTGTTGTGGTGATGCAGACCGACGTGTAGGCTTGCCAGATTTGCTTTCGTTTTTTCCTTTTAGCGTTTTGCTTGCGTTCAGTCTCCTTTTTTAAGAAAGAATCTTGCCTTTGCACTTTTTGAATTGACCGGGCTGCGCCAAGGGCCTCTGCGCTTTTCCCTCTTGGATGAAGGTACATGCCAGTGTGATCGTGGAAACGGAAAAACAGCAGTGACTTCGCGATGGAGAAGGACTCCATTGGGAGAGGGACTCTCTTGTGGCTGAGGCTCAACCTGCCCATCCTGCTCATCGCCACCAGAGTCTCGCTGGCCACCTCCAACGCCAACAATTTCTGTAAGTATGAAAGTCAACGGCGATTCATTGCAGTTGTTGCAGGGAAGAGGTTAGGAGGACGAGGTAACCAAGGATTTGATTATTCCCCCCTCTTCTCTTTTTTGAGAATTAAAATTGTGTAATCGCTGTCCGATAAGATACTTGAACCATGCGTCTAGTAGGTTAAGTTGAGGAACATAAATTATTCCCTCTGGTAAGCCATTACAAGACCTGTGCACACACTACATCCTCTTATTTACGGGTATTGCTATTTCCATAGCATAAAAAACGTTTATGGAACAACAAAAATATCGCTGGGAATAACATGCCTATGTGGTGAGTATTCACAAACATACCAACACTCATCAAATAACACGGGAATGATTATTTTATGTATACGAACCACTATGAATACATTATGAGTCGTCCAGAAGAACAGTGCCACGCTATACATCTTGCATCAAAAAAGGGGAAAATGAAGATGGTAACAATAAGAATAAGAAGAAATCAGACACTTGTAAAGATGAGGGATCCCATCAAAGCGTATCGGAGGCTTGGTCGTAATATCTGCAGAATAAGAGCGGTATGTAGGGATATGGTTTGAATTTCTTGCCTGCGGCTTGCATTATTGAATGCGGAGGCCGGATAAGGTTAAAGTTGTATTGTTCTGCTGGAAAGTATGAGGAGAGAGAGGTACAGCAAGTACAACTGCTGATGTGTATGTATGTGTATCTGCTATATATGTATATGTATATATATATATATATATATATATATATATATATATATATATATATATATATATATGTGTGTGTGTGTGTGTGTGTGTGTGTTTATGTGTGTGTGTGTGTGCGTGTGCGCG
>NW_028234409.1:21556511-21559011 GCF_977035675.1 Penaeus japonicus | reverse complement strand
AGTGGGTTGAAGGGTGGGGGTAGGGTGGGGGATGGGGATATAGAACAGGCTGGGGGAAATAGGGGGATATAAATGGACAAGACTTGTGTCAGCGCGAGTTTGTGAGGTATTAAGGGATATCTTGGATGATAAGGAAGGAGAAAGTGTTTGTGTGTATGTCAGAGAGAGAAAGAGAAAGAGACTTCTTCCTCCTTTTCTTCCGAGACACAAAAGCGAATCAAGTCAGCTGCGAGTGAGCTATTACGCAAACATAACTGTTAATTTATTCCGGCAGTCGCTTTTGAAGGGGCGGTACAGGGAGGGCAGGGCGTAAGAAGGAACAAATTCTCAAATTCTCAAAACGGACTTGAATATTCTCCAGAGCGATTTGTAGTCGCTGAATAGCACGTTGTATTATATCATAAAATAGAGAGAAAGCTTCTTTTTCGAAGTGGGAATTGAATTGAAACGTCTCGTAAGCTGAGTCGAACTCATTTAGATTGGCGGTTCGAAAGAGTTCGAAGCGGACGTAACTCCTTTTAGGAAGGGCTTAGAATCGTCTCAAAAGTGATACGAATCTTCATGAACTTCGACTGGAATTTGATTTAAATTTCGTCTTACATTTATTTAGATCTTGTTCATTGTTGTTCAGAAGCGAGTTTAAAGTTCATGAATTATTACTAAAGCAACTTCTAACTCTTCCAGTCATCGCAAAAGCAGCTCGAATCTTTTCAAATCATCTCTTAAATTATTCGAATCAACTCGAAACATTTCAAAACCATCTTAAAAAGCGGTTTGCACCTTCTCGTCTCGTAAACCCGTTCGACCTTCTCTTCTGCTTCTGTCTTGTTATTCTTTATTCCATTTTCTTCGTTTCTCTTTCTTTTTTTCTTTTTTTTTCTGCTGTTTTCTCTTTTTGTCTTCTCTCTCTCTCTCTCTCTCTCTCTCTCTCTCTCTCTCTCTCTCTCTCTCTCTCTCTCTCTCTCTCTCTCTCTCTCTCTCTCTCTCTCCTTCTCTCTCCCTTTCTCGCTTTCTCTATCCTCTCGTTTACCTCCTCTTCTTTCCTCTCTCTCCACTTCCTTTTCTATCTCTTCATTCCTTTTATATTTACCCTTATCTCTTTTCTTTTTATTATTTTCCATTAACTATAAAAGAATTTCAACCAAGCCGTTTTGACCTAATGAAGGGTGCCAAATTAATTTAAACCAGGCCGGTCTCTGGATCGGAGAATTTCTAACGTAAAACAAACAAACAAAAAAAACGAAAAGAAGTGAAAATACAGGTAACACTGCGCAAGTTTCCTCACTAAGTAACGTGGTATTTAGGAACGATTAGTTCAAATTTGCAGAGCCTCAATGATGTCCAAATCATTATCGCGCTTTGGATCGTAGGCTGGAAGGGCGATTTTCGCGTGACATAGCCGGGGAAGTATGGTAGGCACAAAAATCTCATTCCTATTTTACTTATCCATAAGGCTTGTTTTTTCTTGTTTTCATTTTTCATGTTTTCCCCCTTTTTGAGACATTTAAATGCTAAATCCGATATCGATCTTGCCTCACAAATAGCACAAGTTTTTTTTCATATCTTTATTATGATTTTGTATAAGTGGAAACACGTCTAAACTTGTTTTTTTTATCTAGTCTCTGGCTTGAGGTTCTTTGCTTTGACGAATTAGGTGCGATTTAATTGCTGACATAATCGTGAAATTTTGATAGGTTAATTGATGTTCATGATATGGGTTATTAGCAATATTTTGATATATTCTAATATAATATTAAAGAAGGACGATAAGGAAAAGATAGGGAAAGAGATGATGATGGTGAAGAAGTAGGAGGAGTAGGAAGAGGAAGAGGAAAAAAGGAGAAGCTGAGAAGAAACAATAGTAACATATGGTGATGAGAAGAATTATATAAAACAGAAATGACGGAAGAAAACGAATATGAAAGAATGCATAATAGCCTATGAAAAATGATAAACGAAAAAAGAACAATCAATAAATAGGAATGAAAAACGAAAACAAAAGCGAAAAAGCAAAGTCTAGAAACGAGAAAAAGCAGCAGCAACAAGAAAAAACTTCCCAAGAATTAGGATCAGCTGGTAAAATCAGCTGATCAGGAAGTAGACAGGAAATTGCAGGCGTTGGGAAAGCGCCTTGGATACTCCCAATTACTTCCGACTGTCAGAGGTAAGGGAGATAATTAGGAGAGGGAGAAGGAGGAGGAGAAGAAGAAGAAGAAGAAGAAAGAAAAGGAAGAGGAGGAAAGGGTTCTCTTCCTCTCCCTCCATCCCTCCCTTTTCCTCCTCCCACTTCCTTACCCCTCATTTTCTCCCTGATTTTCATGCCATCCACCCCTCCACTTTCCCTAATTTTCCCTCCTTCCACCTTCCCCACTTCCCTTAATTTCCTTCCTTCCCTCCTTCTTTCCCTTTCACTCCCTCCCTCCTTACCCTACCATCCCTATATTTCCCTCCATCTCTTCCTCCCTTTCCCTCCTTCCCACCCGCTCTCCATTCGTGATAA
>NW_028234409.1:21534011-21549011 GCF_977035675.1 Penaeus japonicus | reverse complement strand
CCCCCTTAGACATGCCCGAGGACATAAGCTACCTTCCTCTTTCCACTCCTTCCCCCTTTACTCTTCCCGTATCCCCTCCTTCCCCTCCTTACCCCCCCCCCTTTTTCCCTTTCCCCTTTCCCCTCCATCCCTCCCACTCCCCCCTCCTCCCTCCTCCTGTCTTCCCCCTTCCCCCTTTCCTCCCCCCCTTCCCTCCGTCTCAATCAGCGCCGAGCCTAAACGCCGAGACCTTGGGTCAGGGCAGCGTGTCTCTTCAGGGGGTCGGTACACAATAAGCGGTAATGTGAGGTTCGTGTTCCAAGCTCTTAAGTGGGAGCGCGATGAAAAAGCTCGGATTCCGGGGGGATATGGGGGTGGGGTGGGGGTAGGGTTGATGGGGGGTGGCTTTTCTCTGTCTCACGTTCTTTTTTTTTTGGCTCTCGCTCTCTTTTGCTTTTGTTTATTTTCTCTCTCTTGCTCTCGCTTTTTGTCTCTCTTTGTCTCCGTCTCTTTCTATCCCTCTCTCTCTCATTGATGTTAGTGGTGCTTAGAAAGGTGGTAGTGGTGATTATGGCGATGTTAAATAAAATCCATTGCTACTGTTAATGCTATTCCTGAGTGCATGTTGCTGATATGCTACAACTACCGCTACTGCTTCTATTTTGATCTCTGTAGCTTCCATTGCTGTTGCTGTTGATGCTTCTGCTACTATCACTGCCAATACTGTCATGGCAACTACGACTTCTTTACCACTACTGCTACTACTACAACAACTATTACTAGTATCACTACTACGACTACTACTAATACTACTACCACTAATAATGATAACAGTAATGATATTTATATTATTGTTATTATTATTATTATCACCACCACTACTACTATTACTAATGATAATAATGATGATAATAATACTATTATCACTACTTCTGCCACCACCACCACCACTACTACTACTACTACCACCACCACCTTTACTTCTACTACCATTGCTGTTGGTGTTGCAGTTGGTACTACCACTGCTACCATCACTGCTGCTACAACTACTACCACCACCACTGCTACTACTATTACTATTCATAGTTCTTCCAACTCTTACCTCAAAGAATAAATGAATACCACCTTTAAGAAAATAAGATATATGGATAAACTAAACATAAAGGGAATTAATAGTAGTCCCATTTCTTCCACGGCCTCATAATCCGATTTCAACCCCGGATGAAATAAAACCGGGTACTAAATCCGGCCTAAATCCACATCCACATTAATCTGCGGTCCACTTGAAGGTTGTGGAAATCGGGGTTTTGGGAGCCTCGATTTACGTGGCAGGGTGTCCGAAATAGGTCTGGAATGAGTGTCGAAAGACTATTGGGAAAGGGGTTTCTAGAGGGTGTTAGATAGGCATGGAATGAGTGTCGAAAGTCTTTTGGGAAAAGGGTTTCTAGAGGGTGTTAGATATGCATGGAATGAGCGTCGGAAGTGTGTCAGGAGGGTGTTGGATATGTATGGAATGAGTGTCGAAAGTGTGTCTGAAAAGTGTGTCAGGAAGGTGTTGGATATGTATGGAATGTATCGAAAGTGTGTTGGAAACTTGTTAAAGGTATGGCAAAGGCATCAAGCGTGTGCTACAGTTGTCAAAACGCGTGTAAAAATGGTCCTTTAACAAACAACAATACGATGCCAAAGAATGTCACAAAACAAAAATATCCATCAAGAGTGGCACATCCAAATGGTACCAGAAAGGGCATCCAAAAGCAAGCCAAATGAGCATCCCAAAACGTGCCAAACGAGCATCCAAGAACGTGTCAAACGGGCATCCAAAGCGTGCTAAGACAGGCATCCAAAAAGCGTGCCAAACAGGCATCTAAAATGGCATGACTATCGACCCCCTGAGGGTGAATATCGAATGAGCCTCTAACATGTTGGGCGCCTGTTTTGTATACGTCTTACGAGGCTGTTTCCCCGGCCGAGTGTAACGGCCTGGCTCGCGGTGTCGGCGGGGTCGCGGGATTTATGCGGCCGGGGGGGGGAGGGGGGGGCTACGGTCTTCTTCGTTTTTCTGCTTCTGGTCCTTTCGTTATTTTTTCTCTTGGTCTCTTTCGTTTTCTTGTTATCTCTCTCCTTCAGTTTCATTTTTCTTTTCTTCCTTCTTTTTCTGTTTATTCGCTTTGTTGTTTTTTCATGTCGTTTCTTCTGTTTTCCCCTTTTTCTCCTTTCTTCTTTTCTTCTTTTACTTCTTCGTTTTCTTCCTTTCTTCCTTTTCTTCCTCTTCTCCCTCTTCTTCGTTATCTTCAGCTCGCATTGCCTTTTAGTCTTCGTGTTTTGCTTCTCTTTTTCTTTCTTTTTTTTTCTCTTTCTTTTCTTGTACCTGTTCGTTTTTCTTTTCTTCTCTCTTCCTTTCTTTCTTCTATCTTTTCGTTCCTCTTCTTCTGTTCTCTCTTTCTTTTTCTCTTTTTGTTCGTCTTTTCATTCTTAGTTTACTTCTTCCTCTCCTCCTCCTCCTCCTCTTCCTCCACTTGCTTCTCCTCCTCCTCCTCCTCTTGCTTCTCCTCCTCCTCTTCCTCCTCCTCCTCCTCTTGCTTCTCCTCCTCCTCCTTACTCCTCCTCCTCCTCCTTGCTCCTCCTCCTCCTCCTCCTCCTCCTCCTCTTGCTCCTCATTCTCATTCTCCTACTACTTCTCCTACCCCTCTTGTGTGTGTGTGTGTGTGTGTGTGTGTGTGTGTGTGTGTGTGTGTGTGTGTGTTTGATCCCACTTGAAAAAATATATATCCAGCAGAAAGATTAAATTTGTTGCTCAGCTGTATGCCGTGATTTCTATTTTTCATTCTTTTTCGATAAGTGTAAATGTCAATTCTCCATTGAGCTATGAGAGTTTATGTTCTGTCGTTGATTTATAGGAAACTATGGATTTCAGTGGCTCGGGTTGGGCTATTTGTTTGCTGAAATGCGTTTGGGATATTGCTTCTCTATGCATGCACGTACGCACGCACACGTACGCGCATACGCATACTCACACTTACACTCACGCACACATCACACACACACACACACACACACACACACACACACACACACACACACACACACACACACACACACATACAATAAAAGCAGTAATAAAATAAAATAAACTTGAATGAGAAAAGGAAAACAATCATTCCACCTGCAACTTCCAGCCTCATCCGGAGCGTGGCGGCGTCTTAGCTTTGACAACAACTCGTGAAGAAATCATAAAGCGGGTGGAAAGGAGGGGGAGAGGGGTCACGGGAGAGCTGCCTGTGTGTTTCTCTTGCTTGGAGGTAAAGAGGGAGGGGAGGGAGAGAATAAAGGAAGGAGGGAATTAGGGAGACTGAAGGAGGGAAGGAGAGAGAGGGAGAATAAAGGAGGGAAGGAGAGACAGGGAGAGTAAAGGAGGAGTAGGGAGCAGTATAAGTAGAAAGAAAAAGGGAGCGAGGAGTGGAGAGCGAGAAAAAAAAGAGTGAGGGACGGAGGGGAGAGGGAGAATAAAAGGAGGGAGGGTAGAAAGGAAGAGAAGGAGAGGAAGGGGAAGAAGGGAATGAGAAGTGGAGGGAGGAAGGAGAGAAAGACATACAGACAAACCCATACAAACAGACAGAGAGACAGACAGGCAACCAGAGTGACAGACAGTGCAGGCGATCCCCAGGGGCTCCTACCATGCATCGGGCCTGAGCAGTCTTCCTCCGAGACCGCAATATTTCTCTCCTTTATTAAATATTGATCCAACTCACTTTGCAAAACTTTGACGATAAATAAAGTGGCGCTGGGAGGCATGACCCGGCCCGTGGGTGGTGAGGGGGGGCTGAGGGAGAGGGAGAAATGGAGGGAGGAGAGAGGAAAGTGGAGATAAGAGAGAAGAGAGAGGAAAAGATAAGAGAGAGAGAGAGAGAGAGATTTTGCCTTCTCCGTCGACCTCGTTTGGAGACCACTCGTAGAGGAGTGACCTATTCTCATGATCCCCCCCCACCTCTCTCTCTCTCTCTCTCTCTCTCTCGACTCATCTCTCGTCTTTGTGACATTTTCTTTAGTGCGTAACCTTTTCTCTCTTTGGTAACCTTTCCTTGCGTGACAGATTTTTTGTTGTTTCCTTTCAATATTTCGTTTTTTTCATCCATGGTTCTGCTCGAAAGATCGCATAAATTTTCTTTGCTCATAACTTATGGTGGTTCTATTTCTATCCACACTTTTTTGTTGTTATTTTTGTCCCACACGTTTTTTCAATCAGTTTTTTCCTTTCCGACCTGAGATGACCTCGGCTTAGGGACCGTGATGCACTAATGCCTAGGAGTGAGTCTCCTAGTCCACTCAGACTCACACGTACTCGCACGAGCACGCTCCGACGCACGCTTTGTCATGGAAGCTGATCGAGGGAAAGGTGGGAAGGGATTGAGGGAGAGGTGGACAGAGAGAAATGAATGGAAAGAGAGGTACACAGAAAGATGAATAGCTAGATAAGAAATAAAAATGCGTGCACACACACACAAACAAACACAGGAAGAGAGAGAGAAAAAAAACAACATACAAACATGTACAGTGTACACACCCTCATACCGTTACATACTCCCTCCGCCCTAACCCACACGCACACAAGTACAAGTAAAGGCGCTATACAAGGTCCCCTCGGCCACATATGTCTTCTGTCAGTCAGCTGTCGTGCTTAAAGGCTGCTTATTTACCTTGTAACTCCTTCAGGATTGCATTCCTGGGCTATATTATCCTATGTTCGTGTCGCCCATATTGTGTTTAGCGCCGCTGGAATTATGAAGGAGTTTTCTCTTTTGTTTTATGATTATTATTGTTATTATCATTACCTTTATTGTTGTTATTGTTATGCTTATTGTTTTTGTTGTTATCGTTATTATTATCATTATTATTATCATCATCATCATCATCATTATTATTATTTTTGTTATTATTGTTATTGTTATCATTACAAATATTTTATTGTTATTATTATTACTGATATTTTCATTAATATTATCATGAGGAATTATTTTTTATAATTATTATCATGACTATAATTGTCATAAATATTATAATTATTTTCGTTATGATAATAATAATAATGAATATTCTTATTATCATTATTATTATTATCATTATTATTATCGTTATTATTAGTATTAATAGTAACAGAAGTAGTAGTAGCAAGAATAGTAATTATACTAGTATTAGTCGAAGTAGTATCGCAAGCAGAAATAGCATTTTAAATTAAGTAGCAGTAGTAATAGTGGTTTTGATTACCAATATGTAGTAATAAAACTTTTCGTTATACCAATACTAATGCTAATGATGATGTTGATCGCAGTAACAGCTATGTCAGTAACGATGATAACAGTGTCCGTGATGATGATGATAATGAAACGATGTTGATAATAATAAAAAAATAATCATAATGATAATGATCATTGGTATTATTATCATTAGTAGTAATTATTATCATTTTGGTCTAGATTAGAACGAATTAAACACATAAGTGATCATATGTGAACGGAATGCAATTATTGTTGCTTTTATTAATGTATATGCTTATCTACATATCCACCAAATTATTTAGTTCTTATTGTTTTTGTTTATTTCATACTATACATATTTACGTATGAACTCCAGTTATATTTACAATTAGATTCTCATATATTTAACATAATTTATTAGTTTGTTTGTTAAATCATTTATTGATCCAATCGAACCTTCTTTATTCATTTATTTATATTTCTTTGTTACCTGGGTGACGCATCTCTCTCTCTCTCTCTCTCTCTCTCTCTCTCTCTCTCTCTCTCTCTCTCTCTCTCTCTCTCTCTCTCTCTCTCTCTCTCTCTCTCTCTCTCTCTCTCTCAACCGCTTTGTTACCTGGATAACGCAATAAATGTTGCCGACCGATCGTGATGAATATTCATGGGTGGATTGTCCATGTCCAAGTTGAACATAGTTGGATGGTGATCCGAGACAGGAGGAGAGTCCTGGGTAGATGAGTCGATTTTAGTGTATGTTGAGAGTAGTTAGAGCAAATGGAGAGTAGATTTAGAGTAGATTTGGGGTAAAAAGTAGATGCTCCGGGTAGATTATGGTTGAAGAAAATAGGTAATTAGTCTACTTAGATGGTAGAAATGGGTAGATTACGGGTTTTGTGGTAGATAATGAATGCCTTGTAGGAGATTTAAGTTGATAAGGATAGATTATTCGTATATTCAGGGGTAGATAAAGGAAATTGATAGTCTTTTAGTTGAATTAGGGGTACTTTGCGTAGGATTTTGTTAACAGTGACGCAACTTTCTCCCCCCCTTCTCTCTCTCTCTCTCCTCTCCCTCCCTCCCTCCCTCCCTCCCTCCCCCCTCTCTCTCCCTCCCTCCCTCCCTCCCTCTCTCCCTCTCTCCCTCTCTCCTTCCCTCCCTCCTTCCATGTCTCCTTCCCCATACTCTCTCCTTCTCCCCCCCTCCCCCCCTCCTCTCTCTTCCCCTTCCTCTCTCTCTCTTCTCCCTCCCCTTTCTTCCCCCACACTCGTCGTACACACAATTTCCCCCCCCTCTCTTCTTGCAGCATTTCCGTTATTAATATTCTCACAGTTGTGATTTTTTAATTAAAACCTTTTCCTTTCTTTTTCCAGGTATGTATATCCAGAAGTAGCGACAGACTGTAGGAGTGGTGAGTGTGATGAATCCAAGAGTGGTGATGAATGGTGGTGATTGTTGTTGGTGAAAGAATTACAGGGATTCATTTATTTATTTCTCCTTCTCTTTCTCGTTCTCTTTCTCTTTCTCTTTCTTTCTCCCTTCCTCCATCCCTTCCTCCCACCCTTTCTCTCTCCATCCACCCTCTCTCTTTCTCTTTCTCTTTAACTCTCTCTCTCTCTCTCTCTCTCTCTCTCTCTCTCTCTCTCTCTCTCTCTCTCTCTCTCTCTCTCTCTCTCTCTCTCTCTCTCTCTCTCCCTCCTTCCCCCCCTCCTTCCCCCTCTCATCCTCCCTCTAAAAGCGCCTCCCCTAATTTTTTTTTCGAGATTTTCTCATAAAAGATGAGTAAAATTCCCCTTCGAGTTTCCCCTCTTAGATCTTTTCACTCATAGACGCCTCCTTATCTTCTCTATTCCCGGGGGTAGTAGGAGGGGAAGGGAGAGGGAAGGGAGGAGGGGAGTGGGGATGGAGGAGGATGGAAAAGGAATTGGGGAGGGGGAGTGGGAGGAGAAAGGGCAAGGGGAAAAGGAGAGGGGGAAGGGAAGGGGAAGGAGGAACAGGAAGAGAAATTGGGCAGGGGAAGGGAAGCGGAAGGGGAAAGAAGAGGGAAGAGGGAAGAGGCGAAGGGAAAGGCAAAACATGGGAAGGAAAGGAGATTGAAGGAAGAGAAGAGGAAGAGGAAAAGGAAAGGAGGAGAGGGCAGGGCTAGGCAGTAGAAGGAAGAGAAGGGGAGCAGCTGCCCTTCCCCCATAATTCGCAGGACATCTCATCACTCCTCAGGGACCCCCCCTCTCTCCCTCCACCAAGCGGGGCCTTCAGCCACCGTCTCACACTCCCTCTTGCCCGCGGACAGTTTCCTTCTTCCTTATTTTCGTCTCCTTTTCTCCTGCATCGCTCTTCTCCTCATCCCCCCCCACCTTATCTCCCCCTCCCCACTTCCTCTTCTTTCCTCCTACTTCTCCCTCCTCCTTTATCTTCTTTTCCATCCTTATCTCCTTTCTTATATCATATCCTTTCCTTCACTTCCTTCTACCTCTGTACACTTCTGAGATCCCGCCTTCTTTTCTCCTTCTCCCCCTTCCCCCCAACATCCCCTCCGCTCTCTGGTCCATCTTCCTCATTCTACCTCATACACTGACTCTTATCCACCCCCACCTCCTCGGCCTCTTCCTCATCCCCTTCCTCCGTGTCTCCCCTGCCTTTCCCCTCCCCCTCCCCCCCTCTCTCTTCTCCCTTTCCTCTTCCCCTTCCCCTTCCCCCTCCCCTACCCCTCATCGCACCATAAGCGTTCAGCCATTAGAAAAAATTAGGTTTAAGGCGATCGATCAGTTCCTGGCGAGCTGTGTGTGTGGCTGTGGACCGCAGCGGCGCCAGCACCTCCTGACCGCTCCTGCTCATTCCTACTCGTTCCTGCTCGTCTGCCTACTGACTCGCAAGCGTCTCTTGTTTGACTCGCTCTTAGCTCCTTCTGGTTGATTTTCTGTTGGTAGTACGTTCTCATGTTGAGATTTTTTTTTGATTCGAGCTCGTGATGGCTGACTCTTGTGTTCGCTCTTCTTTTGTTTACCTGTTTGCTTGTTTGTACTTTCTTTTATTTATGTGTTTCCAGTTTCTCTTGTTTACCTGTTTGCTTGTTTATACTTTCAATTGTTTACCTGTTTGCACTTTTTTGTATACGTGTTTGCATTTTCTCTTGTTCACCTGTTTGCTTGTTTACATTTTCTCTTGTTTACCTGTTTGCTTGTTTACACTTTCTCTTGTTGCCTGTTTGCTTGTTTGTACTTTCTTTTGTTGACGTGTTTGCACTTTCTCTTGTTTACCTGTTTGCTTGTTTACACTTTCTCATGTTTACCTGTGTAGTTGTTTATACTTCATCTTGTTTACCCTTTCAAAATTATACTTTTTTCTTGTTTGCTCTTTCTCTTGCTGGCATCACAGACATTCTCTTGAGTCTCTTTGCCTGGTTGACTCTCTTGGTTGACTCTGCCTTATTAATTGATTCTCTCGCTAAGCTTTTCCTGTTGGCTCTGTGTCTGACTACGCCGTTTTCTATCTATGTTTATGTTTTTTTAAGTATTTTCTCATTGGTATAGGTATTTTGTTTGCCTGCCTGTCTGTATGTATGTTATGTGTGTTTGTATTGACGTCAATCTTTTGTCTCTGGTTTAGCCTCCAGTAACTTTCCTATGTTCCAGATCCGCTTTACCTCTCTCTCTCTCTCTCTCTCTCTCTCTCTCTCTCTCTCTCTCTCTCTCTCTCTCTCTCTCTCTCTCTCTCTCTCTCTCTCTCTCTCTCTCTCTCTCTCTCTCTCTCTCTCTCTCTCTCTCTCTCTCTCTCTCACTGTCAAAGTTTCCAATAGTTTTTTCTATCAAAATACGTTCGATCGATTCACCAACACCAAGAATCGTTTCTCCTTTTTCACTTTGCTTTTAATAGCATAGCTGAGTGACACATGAAGCATGACACTGACATGGCTGGCAGACCTAACCAACGAAAGAAAGGTCTTGATGTCACCTGTCATGCACACCTTGCAGTTCATGACATAGAACGGTCATTCCAAAATAAAGAGAAGGAATTTGCAATCAATCGAGGGTAGAACGAAATAAATAAAGAATAAAGAGACTTGAGTGGATAGAATAAGAATAGATAAATAACTTTAAAAGATATAGTGAACGACCAGCCTGAACAAAGGAGAATGGAGGAAATGAAATCACCGAATGAAGAAGTGAAATATTCATTAATAAAATGGATCAAGTTTAGAAGATTAAAAAGAAAAGGAAGAAGAGACAAACTAATGAATCGAAATAGATCGATATTTCAAATATATTAACGAATGTGAATAGGATGATAACAAAAACGAATAGATTTTTAAAATATAAACTCCTTTATAAAATGAAAAAGAAGATTAGAAAAAAATCGTCGAAATGAACAAAGGTTCAGTATATGTTTTGTCTGTCCAGTGTTTGACTCGAAACGTGGATACATGCAATCAAGGTGTGTTTGTTTAGTTTTATTTTTCTCCCTCTCTCTCCTATCCCATTTTTCTTCAATATCTGCTGAGCTGCTCGTTCTAAGTGCTTTACCAACTTTTTAAAAATATCAATTCTTTATCTTCTACATGCACTATACTCAACATTACGAGTGTTTAACTAATTCTCTTTTCTACTCGTTTCTTCGTTTCTTTAGAGGGACTTAACAAGAGTTTTATCTTTATTATTCCTTCATTTTTGTTTGAGTCTCAAGCAATGGACTGTGCCGTGTTGCTGTAAGATTATTTGTGCTCGTGAAGTACGGCTTTTCGTTTGGAATTTGATTTATATTTTTTAGGGTGGGTTGGGGATGGGGTGAGATACATATATATGTGTGTGTGTGTGTGTGTGTGTGTGTGTGTTTATATGTATATGCGCTTATATACGTGTATATATATAATATATATATATATATATATATATATATATATATATATATATATATATATGTATGTATATATATGTATATATTCTAAATGTATTTTACTTCGCTTTTTCTCTTTTTCTGTCTTTCTGTATAGTATGATTGTTTCTCTGTGTTTATATCTCTTATATGTCTTTTTCTCCACTTTCTCTCTCTCTCTCTCGTTTTCCCTCTTCATTTTTCCTCTCCTTTCCTCTCTTTGTCTTGTTTAGTTCGTTTTAATCTTCATGTGATGGTTTGATTCTCTTTTAATCTTCGAGATATGTGTATTTTTGCGACTCTGTTTCTGTCATTCTCTCTCTCTCTCTCTTTCTCTCTCTCTCTCTCTCTCTCTCTCTCTCTCTCTCTCTCTCTCTCTCTATATATATATATATATATATATATATATATGTGTGTGTGTGTGTGTGTACACATACACATACACCCATATATATTATTCTCTTCTACTACTCCTCATCAATATCCCTCTCCCCCATCCTCTTCCTCCTCTTCCTCAACTCCCCCCCCCTTCCTCCTCAACTCCCCCTCCCCCCTCCTGCTTCTCTTCCTCCTCCCCCTCCCCCCCTCCTGCTTCTCCTCCTCCTCTTCCTCCTCCTCCCCCTCCCCCTCCCCCTCCCCCTCTCCCTCCTCCCCCCCTCCTCCTCCTTCTCTTCCTCCTCCTTCTCTTCCTCCTCCTCCTCCTCCTCCTCCTCCTCCTCCTCCTCCTCCTCCTCCTCCTCTTCCTCCTCCCCCCTTCTTTCTCTTACTCGATCCCTCGCTCCATATCTCGAATAAGCATCCGTCTTCTGCGATACTTCGGACTCTCCCCTTTAAGACGTATTTTTTTAGTCTTCAGTAAACCGTAGGTAAATCTCCAGTAAGGAATGGGGCAACACGCACACTCGCACGCGAACGTATGCTCACTTTCACGCACACGTACACACGCTCATTTGCACGTACACTCACTCACTCACTTATTAATGCATTTATTCACTCACTCACGTACTCTCTCTCTCTCTCTCTCTCTCTCTCTTTTTTTTTTTTTTTTTTTTGAAAATTACGTACGTTTTTCCTCAGCTTCCTGCAAGGAATATATCTCCAAGACAGAAAACTAAACTGTTATGTTGGCTCCAATCAACGCGGAGAAAAGGCGGTGGTTACGTGGGATATATTTTTTTCTATTTTTAAAGCGTGCGGTTGTGGAGGTAATACGATAAACGAAGCACGCACGCACACGCACACTCATACTCATAGATAGAAAGATAGATAGATAGTGTGTGAGTGAATTTATGCGTGTATGTATGCGCTCGCTCTCTCCCTTCCTCCCTTCCTTCTTTCCATCCTCTCTCCCGCTCTCTCTTTCTCTATATATATATCTCCCTCTCTCACCCTTTCCCTCTCTCCCTCTCACCCCCCTCTCCCTCTCTCTTTCTCATCGTCTCTGTCATTCTCTCTCTCTCTCACCCTTTCCCTCTCTCCCTCTCACCCCCCTCTCCCTCTCTCTTTCTCATCGTCTCTGTCATTCTCTCTCTCTCTCTCTCTCTCTCTCTCTCTCTCTCTCTCTCTCTCTCTCTCTCTCTCTCTCTCTCTCTCTCATACCACATTGATTGAGCTCAACAGCTTGTCACACATGTGATATTGCCAATGCAATATATATAGAGCCCCAACAAAAAGATAAAAAAAATGAATGAAATACAAAAGCGAAATTCGATATAAGTTCCACAACATTTATTTGCATTTAAATGTCATGTGTAAAGTGGTTGCACAGTGAAAGAGGGAGAGGGAGGGAGAGGGAGGGAAGGAGGGGGTTGGTAGAAAGAGGGATTTAGAGAGGGAGAGGGAGAAAGAGGGGGAGGCTGAGAGAGAGAGGGGAGAGGGAGATTAGAAGGAAGGAAATAAGAAAAAAAGGGAGAGAAGAGAAGAAAAGGAAGAGAGAGAGAGAAAGAGAAAGAAAGAAAGAAAGAAAGAAAGAAACCAACCAAACATAAGGTAGAGAGACTGAGAAGAAAAAAAATCAATTAGAAGAAGAAAAAAGAAAAAAACAAGTTAGGAACACAAAAGCCCAGGTTTAAAGTCGTGCTGGTGTTTAAAAAGCTCTTTCACTCCGCCTTGTCTTCGCGGTCCTCTCTGGAGCTCTGCGATGATGACGTCATCGGGTCCAGAGGGGAAAGGGGGGTTACTATTTTTTTTTCGGGGGGGGGGGGGGGGGAATACATGATCTTCATCTTCGTTTCGTGCGCTTTGGAAATTAATAGATGGGCGATTGATATGAAGTGGTGGGGGAGGGGGAGGGAAGAGAAGGAAAGGAAAGGAAAGGAAAGGAAGGGGGTAGAGAGGGAGAAGGAGAGAGAGGGAGAGGGAGAGGGAAAGAGAGAGGGAAAGAGAGAGAGAGAGAGAGAGAGAGAGAGAGAGAGGGAGGGAGGGAAGGAGGAGGGAGACAGGGAGAGAAAGAGAGAGAGAGAGAGAGGGAGAGGGGGAGACAGGGAGAGAGAGGGGGGGAGAGGGAGCCAGGGAGAGGGGCAGAGAAACTAAGAGAGAGAGAGAGGGAGAGGGGGAGACAGGGAGAGAAAGAGAGAGAGGGAGAGAGGAAAATAAAAATCTATATCACTGTTTGACCTTACACTACATTTACTTTCCACTGCAGGTCTTGCTCTTCTCTCTCTCTCTCTCTCTCTCTCTCTCTCTCTCTCTCTCTCTCTCTCTCTCTCTCTCTCTCACTCACTCACTCACTCACTCACTCTCTCACTCACTCACTCTCTCACTCTCTCTCTCACTCACTCTCTCACTCTCTCTCTCGTAGAAACCACCTACGTTTTTCTGACGCAACCAATCTTCCCTCTCCTCTTTCGCTTCTCTTATTCCTCTCCCCGCTCCCCCACCCTCCGCCCCTCCCCCATTCCCAGAGCTTCACCTCGCCTTCACCCTTCCCTCCCTCCCTCCCTCCCTCCCTTCCTCTCCCACGCGCCCAAGCGATGGCAACTATCGCTCCCTTGCGTCCATTATCACTCCCTTCTCCTCACCATCATCACCATCATCATCACCCCGAGCGGCGTCTAGGCGAGGTCATTTAGCGCCGGGTCAGGTCATCTTGCCGGCCGCAGACTCGTCTTCATTACGACCTCGGCTGGACCTCTCACCTCCACCCCCTCCCTCTCTCACTCCATCACCCACAGGAGGGAAGGGGGGATGGAATGGAAAGGGAAAGGGAGGGGAAGGAAGGGAAAGGGGAGTCATACATGAGGATATACATCTCTGGATTGGAGTACACATACAGGAATACACGTACATGGAAATAGGAGGGACACATGTGAGAGGTACATATCCACGAATACATAAACATAGGTAGGGTGGTAATATGGAGGGGGAAGGGGGGGGGGGGCGCACGCTGGGTACGCCTATGTGCAATTGTGCATGAGGGTACACATACAAGGAAACATGCACGCACAAGAAGAGGATGATACATACACGGAACAAAGTGGGTACAAATAACGTACACATGAGCGGGCTCTGAGGGTGCTATAAATGCATGGACACAGGACATAGTACACACAAGAGCATAAGGTGCAGATAAGCTTCACACACACACACACACACACACACACACACACACACACACACACACACACACACACACACACACACACACACACACACACACACACACACACATACACGCATACACGCATACACGCATACACGCATACACACACACACCTCTACACCTACACACACACAAACACACCCACGTCCACACCTCCAACACCCACCTGCACACCCGCCCGCACACCCGCCCACAGCCCCACACCCACCTACACCCACCCCTCCTCCAAGACCTACCCCACGTTTTCCAGTCGGCCGCCCACCTGTAATAGCCACCAACGCAAAACAGGTGTAATGTCCTGGTCCCATGTGTCAGTCGTAGGAAACATGCAATAACACGTCACTACATGTTTCATAACTTTGGTAATTGGGTCGCTAAGGCTCAGATAGACGAGGATGGCAGGCTAGAGCCAAGAGCAGGAAAGGGAGATGGAGAGGGAGAGGGAGAAGGGAAAATAGAGAAGGAGAGGGAGATGGATAGGAAGAGGGAGAGGGACAGGAAGAGGAAAAAGGAGAAGGAGAGGGAGACGGAGAGGGAAAAAAGGAGAGGGATAGGGAGAGGAAGAAGGAGAAGGAGATGAAGAGAAAAAATGAGAGGGAGAGGAAAAAAAAACAGAGGGAGGATGGTAAGGAGACGGAGCGGGAGAAGGAGATGTAGAGGGAGAAGGAAAGGAATAGGAAGGAGAAGGAAATGGAGAGGAAAAGAGAGAGAGAGAAGGAGAGCGAGAACGAAAGCGAGCGAATTAAGAACATACACTTACAAAAAATAAAAATGGATAATGATAAAAATCAGTAAATCGATGGAACGAGAACAGAAAGAAAAGCAAACAAACAGACGTTAACAAACAAGAGAGGACAAATAAGAATAAAAAAAGAAAGAAAGAAAACTTAAGAACACCTTCAAACATGTACTCTTCCCCTACCCTCTCCCTCCCTCCCTTCCTCTATCTCCCCCCCCAAAAAAAAAAAAAAAAAAAAAAAAAAAAATCCACTCGGGTTTGATAGCCCTACCGTACCCCTTGAATAAAGTCGAAAATCCTTGTTCCAATCACACTAATGGTACGGCACGTTTTTCACCCTTGGCAGATATTACTTATGTCGCTATGATACCCTTTCGGATAGCTGGGGGAAGAAAGGGCGCCACACACAGCCATTAAGTAGATTAAAAGACAGGATACAACAACAGCGAGTAAAGGTGTAAGAAGCGGTAAACAAACTACAATGTCGAGAGGTAAAGGGAGGGGGAAGGGGAGGGGAAAGGGAAGGGAAGGGAAGGGAGAGGGAGGGTGAAGGAAAGGAA
>NW_028234409.1:21532585-21533911 GCF_977035675.1 Penaeus japonicus | reverse complement strand
TCTCTCTTCCCCTTTCTCCTCTCTCTATCCCTCTTTCTCTCTCTCTCTCTCTCCTCTCTGCTCCCCTCCCTCGCCCCCCCTGCCCCCCCCCCCCCCCCCTATCTCCCTCTCTCTCTCCTCGGCTCTCTCTCCCTCCCAATCTCTTCAGTCTTCTCTCTCCCTCTCCTCTCTCTTCTCTAACCAGCTCCTTCTCTCTCCTGCTGATTCCCTCTCTTCCCCCCCACACCTCTCTCTCCCCCTCCCTCTCCCCTCCTCTCCCTCCCTCTCTCTTCCCCTCCTCCTCTTCCCTCCCTCCCCCTCCCCCTCTCTCTCCTCATACTCTCTCTCTCTTCTCTCTCTCTCTCTCTCTCTCTCTTCTCTCTCTCTCTCTCTCTCTCTCTCTCTCTCTCTCTCTCCCACACCTCTCTCTCTTCCTCCCTGCTCGCCTATCTCCTCTCTCCCCCCCCTCTCTCTCCCTCTCCCTCCTCTCTCTCTCTCTCTCCTCTCTCTCTCTCTCTCTCTCTCTCTCTCTCTCTCTCTCTCTCTCTCTCTCTCTCTCTCTCTCTCTCTCTCTCTCTCTCTCTCTCTCTCTCTCTCTCTCTCTCTCTTTGTATCCCTCTTCCTTCCTTTATTAATCTGTCTGTCTTTCACCGTTACACTACCTCTTGCCAATATTATCGATTTATATGTCTGCCGATCTTTTTATTTATCTATCTCACCATCTATCTATCTATGAATCTAAAAGTTTATATATCTATAAACTTATCGATATATTTATCTACCATCTCTCTCTCTCTCTCTCTCTCTCTCTCTCTCTCTCTCTCTCTCTCTCTCTCTCTCTCTCTTGCAATTTGAATTAGCTTTAAGATTAAACGCATTTCCTTTCTTATTGTCCTTTTACATGAAAATACCAGGCTAGCGTTTCTAGAAAGAAATCTCAGCAAATGCAACAGCATTGCTTCACTTTGTCCTCACTGAAAAAAATAAGATTGGTTTTGCAAAACGAATATTTTTTTAGAGACTTTTTATAAGTATTATAACAACTGCCTTTCACCAAAGAAAGAAAACTTTGCAACAATTTGTTTAGATTTTAATCTAACATTCATTTGTAACTCCAGTCATAAATGCACACCATGATTAAAAGTAAAATATAGATGTAATACCTGAATTGAGATTTTTGTGTTATGAGTTTGACTTGTTTGAAATGTGCTTATACTCCTTATCGCGTAAAGTTTTAAAATGTATAAAGGTTTAGAAACATATGCAACGTGATACTCATATATGCAATAAAGAAACGAATGATAGATAATTCTCTCTCTCTCTCTCTCTCTCTCTCTCTCTCTCTCT
>NW_028234409.1:21527585-21530085 GCF_977035675.1 Penaeus japonicus | reverse complement strand
TGACTAAAATGGTATAAGAATTATAACAGTTTCCAGTGGTGAAAAAGACTCGGAAAAGTCTGCAGGTCTCCACTCCAAGTTTCAATTCAAAGGTGGTTGCTCAATACTCCATATTAGCGAATAGCTCTGTGAAACGGGTACATTAGCGGTGAAAGGAAGCGAGCTGACTTGGGACGGCGGGACAAAAAGCTCTCAGAACTGCAAGACTTGAAAATGAAATATTCATTTTTGAGCAATGTTGAAAAATTGATACCTTTATTTGTTTCATTATTCATTTATAATAAAATATTTATTTAGATTTTGTTTATATACTCATCTACTTTTTTCAGCTATCTAGCTATCTAAGCATCAAACATATATCTGTCTATCTATATTTTCTTGATAATCGAACTACGAAGGAAATCACAACATCAAACATGTCGATAGATTCTTCAATCACAGTTTCATAATCTAGCTTCAGATGACAGACAAGATTTGCTTTACAATAGCCGTTGCTTTGATGCTGGTGAGAGAAGCGAAGAATTTAAGGCTGTGCTAAACCTTTGCCCGGCTGATGGTGCAAATATAGGTGTCTTCAATTTTATGAGACTTCGTTTAGGATTTAGGGTAGAGGAATGGTGTATGCCTGAGCTGTTGTCCCTTTCTCTGGATGTGTTTATGGATATCTATGTTCTCTCTCTCTCTCTCTCTCTCTCTCTCTCTCTCTCTCTCTCTCTCTCTCTCTCTCTCTCTCTCTCTCTCTCTCTCTCTCTCTCTGTTTGCATGTATGTTTAGTGTGTATGTATGCTTATAAAGAGAAAGAAAGCAAATTAGAAAAAGGAGGAAGAGATACAAAACAGGAGAGACAGAGACAGAAACGGCGAGAGATAAAGAAAGAAATAGAGAAAGACAAAGAAAGAAAGAGCAAGAGAAAGACAGATAGACAGAGAAAGAGACAGAGCAAGAGAAAAAGAGAGGAATAGAGAGAGAGAAAGAAGGAGCAAGACAGACAGACAGAGCGAGAGACAAAGAAAGAAGGAGCAAGAGAGAGAGAGACAGACAGACAGAGCGAGAGACAAAGAAAGAAATAGAGAGAGAGAGAGAGAGAGAGAAAGACAGCGATAGCGACAGAAAGTAATTAATAGGATCATGAACGTGTTAATTCAATACCGAGAGGCAAGTCTTCAGGGAAGGGGGTGAGGGGGGATAGCGTCAGGTTGGGGGGGAGACTCTAAGCTGGTAGTGGGGGAGGGGAAGGAGAGGGGAGGGAGGGAGGTGGGAAGGAGAAGAGAAGATGGAGGGGGGAAGGAGGGAGATTGGAAGAGGAGGGGAGGAGGGGTTAAGGAGTGAGGGGGAAGGGAAACGTCCTCAAATAAAGGGGAAAATGGCCCCAAGGCGGATACACCGAGCGTTTGGGAATTAATGGACTTTTAATTCGCTCCCTCCGGCATTCTAGCAGGACGGGGAAGGGGAGGGAGGGAATGAGGAATGAGAAAGAAGGGAGGATGGGAGGGTGGGAAGGAAAGAAGATGGGTATGAGAGAGGGAAAGTGGGAGGCAGGACTAGAGGAAGGAAGAAAATGAATGAACGAATGAAGGAAGAAAGAAGATAGCATTAATGCGGCGAGGAATATGAAAACCAGCCGCACCGTGAATAAGTGAAAAACTACATCTGGACGCTCGCCAAACCGTCCGACTCAAGAATCCACGAATGCGCGTCGGCTGCGTGTGCTCAGAGTTGGTGTTTGACGGAAGAAAAAAAGGTCTTTTAAAGTTTTTATTTTTTCTGCTTCATTTCTTGGTGAATGGAAAGGGAGAAAGGGGAAGGGAGAAAAAGTCGAGAATAGGTTGGTAGAATGAGAATAAGGGGAGTGGAGGAGAGAGAAAATAGAATATCCGTGCGTTCGCGTATCTCAGAAAGAATTATGCAATACCATGTGGTATCATGCAATTGCAGTTCTTTCACAAAACCTACCTTTGGATTATTGCAGTATATTCTTATGTATCAATACGATACTGAAGAGAATCCTGTCTGTAGACAAAACATTATTATCAAGGATATTGGCAATAGAATATATTATTCCCAGAAAGGTATGTATCTGCATAAAACATTATATACAGGATAATAATCGGACTTGTATACCTATTTAACACAAATGCTACATACATGAATACATACGAACGCCACGATAAATGTCCGAAACGATTTTTTATTGCATACTTGATACAATATTAACATATATCACTGACGGTCTATCAGAACTGCCCTCAAAGTGTTGCGACTGTCTTTGATTATCTTATTTTATTTTCCTTCACTTAAAAAATATGGAGAGAGAGAGAGAGAGGGAAAGAGAAAGAGAGAGCGAGAGCGAAAGAGAGAAAGAAACAGGAAAATAAAGACGGAAAGAAAGAGGGAGCGCGAGAAGAAAATACGTGCAGTTACCTGCGGTTACCTTTTGTTTGATCAAAATTGAATTGAATGAGGAAGAAGGCAGAAAGGGAGGGAAGAGGAGAGAAGAAAA
>NW_028234409.1:21517585-21520085 GCF_977035675.1 Penaeus japonicus | reverse complement strand
TAACGGTAGACACATTCATAGACATTCATATTCTTAGAGACAGACACATCACAGTTACAGTCACACTCAGTCATAGCGCAGACACAGACATAATTACTGACATGCACACAGACACAGACAAAAACACAGACAGTCCCCTAGAGCAGAGCGTCCGATTCAAGCAACGATTGAAGGCTCTACCCCCCCCCCCCTATACGTTTCCGCTGGACGAGCAATATGTCCGCAATAGAAGCTTCAACCCGCTTTGTTAGTCTCCCGTTGGCCTCCCGTTGGTCTTCTGTTGGTCTCCTGTTGGTCTCAGTGCGCGGATCTTGGTGGAACTCGGGCGTGTAAATCACCGAGCGGACCGGTCTGGATGAGGATAGTGGAGTTGATTTGGGGAAGGGGGGGGGGGACGGGGCTGGAGGGAGGAGGGAGGAGGAAAGATATAAGTGAGAGGGGAGAAGGGGGAAGGGGAAGAGGGAGGAAGGAGTGAAAAAGGAGGGGGGGAGGAGGGGTAGGAGAGAGGGTGAAGGATATCAGGGAGTGGGGTAAGGGCTACATGGAGGAGGGGTATGGGTGTGGTAGGGGGGACTTGGTTGTGACACATGCTTGATTACGGTTTTGAATTGCATGTGTGTTTGTTTGTTTGTTAGTTTGTGTGTTCCCCGCATGAACGAGAGCAAGAGCAGGCGAGAAAAAGCAGCCAAGAATGAGGGAGCAAAAACATAATGTCCACTGCGAATATTATACCCACTCATTCCTCCCGTTTTATCTCGAACACGCACGCACACACTACCAATCAACCCGATAAGCAGACACCCGACCCCTTTATACCAGAAGCATGAAATAACACCGGCCAGAGATCGCACACACAGTCGATTGAGCCCCTTTGCTTCCCCTTTGGTCGGGGAGCCAACGCAAACCAATCTTTTCTCTCCCCCTTTCTCTGGCACTCGCGAGTTACCGCGATGCGAAAATTATTCTGATCGGAGGAGGTGGTGGTGGAGGCGGCGGCGGGGTGGGGGGGGTGGGGGGTGGCAGTGGTGGCGGTGGTGGTGGTGGCGGCGGCGGGGTGGTGGTGGTGGGGGGTGGCGATGGTAGTAGTGGCGGTGGCGTTGGCGGCGGTGGTGGTAGTGGTGGTGGTTCCTGAACTTCTCTCCCTCTCTCTCTCTTTCTGTGTCTCTCACATTTTTTTGCTGCGTCTGTCTGTTTCTCTCTCTCTCTCTCTCTCTCTCTCTCTCTCTCTCTCTCTCTCTCTCTCTCTCTCTCTCTCTCTCTCTCTCTCTCTCTCTCTCTCTCTCTCTCTCGTACAGAGAAAAATGCAACAAGAAAGGGAAGTGAAAGAAAGAAGAGAGAGAGAGAGAAAGAATAAGGAAAAAAGAAACAGAAGAGAAGAGAAAGAAAGTGAAAGCGATTGAAAGTATGGAGAGAAAAAACAGAACAGGAAAAACAACAAAGAAAAGAGAAGAGAATGAAAATAAAAACAAAAGGAAGCGACAGGAAAGGAAGGAGAGAAAAAGAAGGAGAAGAAAAAGGGAACAAAGTAAAGCAAAGAGGATTAAAAGCGAAAGCATTGGATAGCGCATTCGAAGGCCGGGCCGCGGTGAGTGCCGTATCCATTTACGAGAGGCGTGTTATGAGGCTAAGTTTCCAAGCCTCATACCAAAGCCTCATACCAACCGAGCGGAAGGAAACCCACCTCTTCGGAAACTTCAAAAACAAAAACAAAAACTACGCCAGAACTCCTGAACCACCATGGGTACCGAGGATAGTGGTCGTGCGGCTGTGGTAGTTACTCTATATATTCGTTAGGGCACCTCGCTCACGGGCTACACATTGCATTGTAGGTGGCACTATAAGGCTGCGTTTTGTTGGTCGTTTTTAACTATATTGCGATTCTTAAATCTGCATGCTGCAACACTGCAAACGTTTTGTGTGTTGCTTAACAAAGGTTAGCGGCTGAGGGGAAGGAGAGAAAGAAAGACAAAAAAAAGAAAGAAAGAAAGAAAGCGAGAGAATGAGAAAGGGAGAGAGAGAGAGAGAGAGAGAGAGAGAGAGAGAGAGAGAGAGAGAGAGAGAGAGAGAGAGAGAGAGAGAGAGAGAGAGCAACAGCTGCATAGTTTAAAAAATGAAAGAGGAAAAAGGTTTCCAGTGTGGTTGCCCTATAGGCCGGTAAAATAACAAAGAGAGCACAAGGAGATTATATGTGGCTGCAAGTGGACGTCCAGGCAGAGAGATAGATGGGTGAGTGCCAGATGCATAGATGGATGGATGGATGAATCAATCAATGTGTTTATATCTATAGATAGATAGGCAGGCAGGCAAGCAAGCAAGCAAGCAAGCAAGCAGTTCTTATCTGCCCGTTCATAATAAGTGTCTAAGTTCGTGTACATATAGTATTATTTCATGAGCGTGTCCGCGTGTATAGTTGAGAACTCATCTGACCTGAGTGAAAAAAGCCTTAAGTTGTAGCTGACCTAATTTTTCTTGCGTCGCGGGTCGTCGGCGGCACGTGTAT
>NW_028234409.1:21500085-21505085 GCF_977035675.1 Penaeus japonicus | reverse complement strand
CCTATCTCCTTCTACCACTTCTAGCGCTACCCCTACTCCCCTTTCCTTTCTTCCTCTTCTCCTTCCCTATTTACGCCCTTCCTCCCCCTCCCCCTCTTCTATCTCTTGCCTTCATTCCTTCCTTTTCTTCTTTCCTCCCCACCATTTCTCGCTATATACCACTCTTTCTTCTCTTCCTATCTCTGCTTGTCTTCTCTTCCAGCCTCTCTCACGTTCTGTTGCTTACTCTCTTTTCCCTCTCCTTTTTTTTTTTTTTTTTTTTTTTATTCATTCCATTTACCTTTTTTCCCTCTTCCTCTCCGCTTCTCCTTCTCTCCCTCCCATAACCATTACTCCTTACCTCTCTGCCCTACTACCAGCCTCTTCCCTGCACTTCGCCCCCACTCCCTACACCCCCCTTACCCCGTTTCTCCGCTTCCAGTTCCCCCCTTACACTCTTTCCTGTTCCCCTCCTTTGCCCCCCTTTCCTGCTTCCCACTTCCTCCCCTCTCCCTTCTCCCCCGCCCTCCCACCACACACATTTCATCATCTTCTGATCCTCACCTGGAGCCAGCCAGTGTTGCCAGCACGAGAGGTTAATATTTGCTCACTGGTCACAAAGCGGGTTAGATGGACGCCCTTGCTAAGACGGTGAAAGGGTAAGAAGGAGAAGGAAAAGAAAAAGAAGAGAAGGAGGAGGAGAAGGAAAAGGAGAAGGAGAAGGGTGAGGGTGAGGGAGAGGGAGAGGGAGAAGGTAGGAGAAGGGGGAGGAATTAGAATGAAGGAGGAAGGGAAAGGGAAAGTATGAGAGAGGGGGAAAGAGAGGGAGGAGGGGGCGGAGAAGATGACGAAAAAGAAGGAGGAGGAGGAGGAGGAGAAAAATAATTCGAAGAAAATTTTTAAAATAATAATAACGAAGACAAATATGAATGAAAATAAAACAAAAACAGATTGAAAAAGAAGAGAGAGAAGTAAAAGAAAGAAAAAAGGAGGGGGAAGAGGAAGAAGAGAGAGAGTAGGAGAGAGTGGGAAAAAAGGAGGGAAGATTTAAATTTAGATTTTTAAAAAATCTTTACTTTACATACATTGAACATTTAGTAGATAACAAAATAATATCGCATGAGATAATTTGTTTGGACTTTTGCCATTGATGATTTATATCTTAATTTGGTTATGAAAATATTTAGGTCTGAAATCTTTCTAATATTTTGAGCTAGATGGTTCCATATCATGGGTCCGCGGATTTGCCTTTGTCCTGCTATTTTTCTCAGAATTGAACTTGTAAGGACCAGAGTTAAAAGATAAATATAATGTGATCTTTTAAGAGTCAAAGATTTAACCTGTGTTGTTTGGACACCTGTTATGTTGCCTATTGTTTGCGGGGGTAATTTCCATTGAGGATGATCTCCCCGTGTCAATATGTGAATGAGTTGACATGTGTCATAATTACATTTGTAGTGGACTGTCTACCAGTTTAGTTTGTTTATGTGGTGGGTTATATGGTCGAATTTATTTACATTGCCTACTGCTTCTCTTGCTACCTTTTTTTTCATTATTTTGGATTTAAGTCTTGTTGGTTCAACAATGGATAATAACGTTGAATGAAAGTCAGGATTTGTACTACAATTTGTTTCAGTTGTGATTTTATTCTTTATGTGGCTTAGTTATATTAATGTACCCATTACATAAAGTAGTCAAAGTATGTCATTATTTATAAAGATACATTGTATCATGCGATTTCTATATGAGACCAGTTATATTAAAGTATGTCTTTGATTCTAGTATAACAATGTTTTTTTGTTTTTTTTTGCAACAGTCTATAGATCATTGATGTTATTTTTTTTAATAAGATCGGGAACAGTATGGAGCATTGTGGAACACCGAAGGTGTTTTTTTCTTCTCTTTTTTTAAACCTCGTTTATCCTTTTGCGAGGAAGTCGGAAAAAAATCAATGGCACTCTCATTGTAACCTTGGGAATTTATGAAGTGTTTTTTTCAGTGTTTTTTTTTTATCATTGTATAAATGATATTTCTCTAGTTTTGTTTGTTTATATTCAGTCTTAAGGGTAGTGTCGTATCTGTTCATTTTGAGAGATTTGGGAGTAATACTTGTATCAGCTGTAGCTCTCATGGTGTTTTTCCACGGAGCAGGGGGACTTAAAACAAATTTCCCTTATATGGAACGGAGGGATTTTATCTATTTTTTTTACACGTCAGTGAGAATATTAACCTGTCTCTCTACGACATATGCTGATAAAATCCCTTAAGAGTCGATTCGCTGGCTATGGCAGAGTTGGCTGATGGTCGCGATATGTTGGATCACAGACTGGACGCTAATATGTGCAAAGTGTTTTCTGTATACTTTGTTGGTTTGCTTAAAAGCTGCTATGATTTTGCTTTATTGTCCGTATTTGTCTTGCATTAATATAAGTCACCTATGATATGGAGCTTTTTTCTTTTCATTACATAGAAACAGCTTCAAGAATGGAAGGATACATACTGCTCTATTTACAACAGTAGGGGAGATCTTACTAGATTTTTTAGTATTCCTTACATATATACAGGCTTTGCCTTCTCGACCTACATCACATCTTGAAACATGAAAATTTTGAAAGTTAATGAAAAAGCTTGACAGGTTAAACCAATGGATATGTACGATATTTCTCTCCTTGATTATTATTTCATTTTTTTTAATGTGACCGAGGAGAGACTGCGATATTTTGATGGTGTCAGCAAGACAGTTAGCAAGACCGTCTGTAATACGGTCTTGCTAACTGTTTAACTGTGTCAACCATTCTGCTCACGTTTGTATTTGTATCTGTTTAGTAACACATTTGCATTATTAGGAAAGATGTCTGAGACTGATTATTTCGGGATTCATTTATTTTCCATTTAATCTAACTGTTCAAGAATTGCCATCTTTGTTTTAGATGATTTGACATTGTATTTTTATATTCACTAATATCTTTCGTTTTTGTATTCTTGGGATGATGGTGTCGTAATTTTCCTCGGCTTGTTGGCAATACTTTTCCTTTTATTGTTTTTACTCGTTCTCCGTAGTGGTTGATGGCGAGCGGCAGTACTTGTGGAGTAGGAGTGGTAATGGGGTGGTGGCGGCACCAAGCAAATGGGTGATATTTTGCATCTTCCAAGTGACAATTAGGTGGAATATTTTTTCTTTCTTTTCTTTTTTGCCTTCTTTTGATGGATTTGCCTTTCACTGTTTTATAATTAGCTTTATATGGGTGTTACATTTTTTCAAACCGGTTGTGAACGTTGCAGCGTTGTTGGGAAATCGCTTGCAAGGCTTCGGGCAAGTGGAGGGTAGAGCATCAAGGTAGTGAGTCTGTTGGCTAGGAGCCTTGGATAGAGATGGATTGGAGGGAGGAGAGGGAATAGAAGTGGTGTTGGTCATGGCTACAGGCATGGGGGATGTGGATGGGGGTCGTACATGCATTTTGTGTCGTGGGGTGAAGGGCATTCTGATGGGGTGAAGGTATGCAAATGGGAAAGATTGCTAGATGGAGTGTTTATAGTTAAAGAGAGAGAGAGAGAGAGAGAGAGAGAGAGAGAGAGAGAGAGAGAGAGAGAGAGAGAGAGAGAGAGAGAGAGAGAGAGAGAGAGAGAGAGAGAGAGAGAGAGAGAGAGAGAGAGAGAGAGAAGATAAGAAGAGAGATAAGAAAAAAACAAGAAAGAGGAAGAACCGCTAATTAGGAATGATTATTGAATGTGTTCAAGGGAAGGGGAGGCATTATTTGCACAATACTAACAGAATGAACCCAGCGCTCTGCAAAGTAATGTTTGCACAGAACTGTAGCATAACGTGGATGTTACATCAATATGTAAGCTAGAGTCGGTACAGATTTAAAACATGTAAAAATTTGCAAGCTGAAAGACCAAAGGTTAAGCTAGGTCATACTATTCTGTATTTATGCATAACATGTATACAGAAAGGGAGAGAGAGAGAGAGAGAGAGAGAGAGAGAGAGAGAGAGAGAGAGAGAGAGAGAGAGAGAGAGAGAGAGAGAGAGAAAGAGAGAGAGAGAGAGAGAGAAAGAAAGAAATAGGGAGAAAAGAGGGGAAGGGGGAGAAGGTGAGGGTTAGAGAGAAGAAAAGAGTAAGAGTGAGTAGAAGAAAGAGAGGGAGAGGGATATGGAGAGAGAGAAGAAGCGGGAGAAGGAAAGGTACTCAGAGTTGAATATAGAAAAATAGTGACAGACAGACAGGTTGACAGACAGACAGATAGACAGACAGACAGAGAAAGAGACAGGCAGCCAGACAGGCAGTCTTCATGACAACCTCGTAACACGTTGAGAGAGCAAGCACTTCGGGTTATGTTTACTTGGTAAGTTTATCTTTCGCACTTTTACGCGCTTCTGTTAAGTGTGTGTGTGTGTGTGTCGTGAGTTTAGATGCGTGTGAGTATTTGCTGATCCGCTCGTGTATATGTTTGATCTTTCATATCAACGTTACTTAAGTGGTGTGAATGACTTTAACTTGTGAACGAGGAGAAGGAAGAAGATGAACAAAACAATGGATGAAAAAGAAGAAAATAACGAAGATTAGGAAGGAGAAAATTTTATATATATATATATATATATATATATATATATATATATATATATATATTTATTTATTTATTTATTTATTTATTTTTTTTTATTTATTTTTTTTTTTTTTAGATATATATTGAAGGAAATGGTAACTAAACAGAGATTAAATAAATTTCATTTCTGAACTGCATGAACAAAAAGAAAATTAAGAAAACAGATATGGAATTTAAAATGAAATGATAATTAATTGATATTAAACAATTAAAAAGTAAAGGATACTAACAACTAAAAGATGAAGAAAATAACAGAAAATAAAAGAAAGGAAAGGAACTAAGATATGTAGAAAGGAAAAAAGTGAAAGGAATTATAAAGAAAAATAAGGGCAACATTAATGGTTAAAGTTGTTGGCGTAAGGGTATAAGTGTTGTTGTTATTGCTGCTGATCTTGTTTTTACTATTGTTGTTATTT
>NW_028234409.1:21490085-21492585 GCF_977035675.1 Penaeus japonicus | reverse complement strand
TCATCGCATTCAAGAGCATTTTCTCTGAAGTAAATTTTAGCACAAGAATTCGCAGTGCCACTGGATTACTACAATTCGTTAAAGTTTCAGGAATAGATGATCGTAGTGCCTACTTCGTTATTTATTAAGTAAATCGACCGTTGGATATTTAGGGATAGATTAAAGTCAAATTTAGAGTCTGTCTGTTTGTCTGCTCACCTTCCTCTCTTTCTCTTTCTCTTTCTCTTGATCTCTTTCGCTCTATCTTTTTCCCTTTCCTTTTCCCTTTCCCTTTCCCTTTCTATCTATTTAGTTATCTGTCTATCTCCCCATCCACTCATAATAAGAAAAAATGGCAAACTGTATTGAATCATTGTCTTTGCATTTAATACTCATAAACACATATATTTTAAACATTACATGATAATTGAACCAATCATTATATCCCACTTGATCATCAGAGGTAAATTCATCAACACATCACTCATTACATCATTCTTTTTAAAACCAATATCATCGTTTACATTCCGTCTTTTGAATTAAATCTCATCAAATTCCTCAATGTCTTAATCGCTTGAACATGCAGCTGTTAAGGAGGCTTTGAAAGTCTGGAGGTATGAAGAATATTCTCTTTGGTCGTGGAAACTATCGAGAAAATATGTCATTGTCTATTTGGGTTAGATTATGTTCGGCCATGGTCGGCGGTCGCGTGTGTTGTGTTCTAGTTGGACTGGGTGTGTGTTGGCTGACAGGAGTTTATAGATCCATCTCTGGCTACCTTTTTCCCTTTCGTTTATCTGTATTTCTCACTCTCTCTCTTTTTTTCCTTCTCTCTCTATCTCTCCCTCCCTCCATCTCTATCTCCCTCCCTCTGTCTCTCTCTCTCTCTCTCTCTCTCTCTCTCTCTCTCTCTCTCTCTCTCTCTCTCTCTCTCTCTCTCTCTCTTTCTCTCTGTATGTGTGCGCATATATGTGTTTTCATATTAGGTCACACGAGGTCATCTAACACCATAGAGGAGGATATGAAGGAGACACATTGTCAACGTTGATTATCACACGAAATCGAATGTCTTCGTACTAAGCAACTTCTTTTCATATTGGATCATACGGGCCTTGTATTCCCGTATTGGGTCATAAGGTGTCCTTTAATATTGCATTAGGTCACACAAGGTCATCTATTTTCTGTATGGGATCACAAGTTTTCGTATTGGGTCACACCGGGTCATCTCTCTTATGCGAGGCCACTTCTTTTCTCATTGTGTCTTCTCCATTATCGCACTTGTTAAGAACTTGAGTAGCATCGACTAACGGTGAGGCGTACACGGAAGTTTACGTTATGTGACAGTAAAGGAATTCCGAATAGTTATTTTAGGAATGGCACTCTACATAATCAGGGTCTTAGTGATGATTAGGTTCGCGACTGGGTATTAAGGTCGAGATTGGATCTGCTCGTGAAGGTTGAGTTTGACGGCATCTGAGTTTAGATTGGGAATTTAAAGAGAAAGAGGATTAGGAAATTAGTATGTTGCTCATACCAATGCTGATGTTAGTAGTATAAGGAAAATTAGAGTATAATTTATGTTAGAAGTACTAGGAAAATGGAAACTAGTTTGTGCTGCTACCAACACTGATCTTAGGGATACGAGCAAGATTGCAAAGATTAGTTTCAGTGCTGCTATTAAAACTGATTCAGGCACACTGAGTGTGATGGGTGCACAACAGAACAGTGAAACGGAGATGTAATTCCTTTTAGAATTTTCTTTCCTTTTCTTCTTACGTAATGATCGACTGGTGATTGGAACGTATAAGCTGGAATACGTGAGAATCATGCTTGTTATGCATGAGGCGGATTCAGAGCGAGTGAGGAAATGGGGGAGGGGGGGGTGGAGTTTGGGAGAGAGTGAGAAAGGGTGGGGAGGGGAGGTGAGGAAAAAGAGAAGGAAGATAGGAGAACAAGAGAGAGAGAGAAAGAGAAGGTAGGGGGAGAGGGAGAGAGAATGGGAAGATAGGAGAGGAAAAGAGAGGGATGGTAGAAGAGAGAGAGAGGGAAGGTAGGAGAGAGAGAGGGGAGGTAGGAGAGAGAGAGAGAGAGAAGATAGGAGAGGAAGAGAGAGGGACAGTATGGGAGAGAGAGGAGATGGATAGGAGAAAGAGAGGGGAGGGTAGGAGAGAGAAGGGGAATGTAGTAAAGAGAGAGGGGGAGAGTAGGAGAGAGATAGGGGGAGGGTAGGAGAGAGAGAGGGGATGGGTAGGAGAAAGAGATTGGAGGGAAGAGAGAGAGAGGGGGGGGGATACAGAGAGTGAAGGAAGAGAGAGAGAGAGAGAGAGAGAGAGAGAGAGAGAGAGAGAGAGAGAGAGAGAGAGAAAGAGAAAGAGAGGGAGCGCACACGTAGAGAGAACAAGAAATAGAAAGATAAGAAAGGATAGAACAACCATTCGTTATTAACACATTTAAATTACTGATGTTATTTTACGATCCATAAACAAAGGTGATTTCCCTAATTAGGCTAAATTTGTCAACA
>NW_028234409.1:21460085-21462585 GCF_977035675.1 Penaeus japonicus | reverse complement strand
GCCTCGAATCTTGCCAGGCAGAAATGAAGTCAAGGCAATTAATTAGCTTCAGCTTTCTATGATCTCTCGAGTCCAAAGTGGCTTATGACGGAGTATTCAGAAGGAAATGTAAACGCGCATTTTAAGTGTTTTTTTATGATTTGTTATCTCTCTCCATTGTATGTTTCTTTGCTGTTACTTTTCACAGTGATATTAATGACACTGACAAAAGCAATATTGTCAAGTGATCGTAATAACAATAACTAATAATAATGATAATAATGTTAATGATAATGATACTGTTGATAAAAAGTAATAATACTAATAGTAGTAAAATGAATGACAATGACAAACAATGATACTAGAAAAGAAAAGAGTGAAAACAATAAGAAAACAAAATAAACAAAGACCTTTATATGTATTATTTGTCAGGTCCGAGTCAAAGAAGTGCTTCGAAAAGGGTTTCGAGCCCTTGTTGATAGTGATGATCATGATAATGCTGATGATAATAATGATGATGATAATAAGAATAGGAATAAGAATAATGATGTTGATGATAACAATGACAATGACAATAATAGTAATGATGATATTGATAAAGATAATAATTATAATAGTAATGATGATAACAGTATTATCAGTTGTAGTAGTTTTATTTGATTTTAAGAATAATCAGTAAAAACCATACCAGACATGGATCCTCCTTCCCCAAAGCGTCAGGTTACGAAACGGAATCCCTCTCCGCCTTTAAACCGAAACGCCATAAAGGCCCAAACAAACTGGAACATAAGTAACAAGCTAAGCAGATCGTTCGGGAAGGCGATTGTCTGGCTCATAGCAGCATTATTCCTGTTCTATACTCGGTGAGTAATGGCGGCCGAGTGGACGGAAGGAACGAAGGCTCACTCGCCAGTTTTCGCTTTTGCATTTGGAGAGTGCTGTTGCTTATGGGCGGGGGCGGGGGCGTGGGCGGGGGTATTTCGGTAGGTATGATGGGGATTGTTGTTATGATGATGCTAGGAAAAGTTTTGATCTTTGTTGTTATTTTGGCAATAGTATTATTATTGTTATCATTGTTACTATTACTTTTATTATTAATGTTGTTATAATTGCTATTACTTTTATTATTGATGTTATTATAATTATTATTATTGTTTTTATTTTTTATTTTCTTATTACTATTACTTTAATGATATTATCATTATTATTACTTTTATTATTGATATTATTATTACTATTACTTTCGTTATTGATTATCATTATCACTATATATTATCATCATTATTGATAGGGGTAATGCTGATAGTGATCATAATTTCTGTGTGTCATGAAAGTCAACCCTTTACTATTACCAAAATCTGTTTCTTTTCCTTTTTCATATAACTTTAATAACATTGCATGGTTATGAAAATATACTGATAATGAGATGTAGTTACTTGTATATTTTTAAAAAGTGATCACCATTTTCCTTTCTTCGTTGAGAAATAAAAGCTGATTGACCAACAGGAAAAAATGTAGTTATACATCAGTGCGATTGTAATAAAAACAAGGATTGAAAATAATTTCTTTATTTCGTTTTTTTATTCGAGAGCGAATCGGTTAGGATAAAGAACCGGATTATATACAGTATGTATATATATATATATATATATATATATATAATATATTATATATATATTATAGATATATATAATATATATAATTAAATACACACACCACACCATATATATATATTATATATTTATTATATATATATATATATATTATATATATATATATTACACACACACACACACCACACAATATATATTATATATATTATACCAACAAACATCTCTATTACTCTGTATATATATATATATCTTCTATATATATATATATATATATTATAACACACACCACACAACACTACACACACATATATATATTATATATATAATATATATATATTTATAATATATATATATATATTATATATATATATAAATATATATATATGTAGATTCTTTACATTATATCATATATATCTATATATATATATATATATATATATATATATATATATATATATATATATATATATATATATATGACACCTGAGTGCTATTGAAGAAAAAAATATTTTTCTTTCTTTATATTGATAGTTAAGAGCGCGTCAACCAAAAGAAACACAAAAACAAAAGCTAAGCGCGCTATCGACTCGATGTCAACATGGCGGGACCCTGAAGCCCAGGGAAGTGCTGATGGATGATGTAATGGCGTGAGGGTTACGCCTTCTTGTTTTTTGTATTATTCTTGCTTGTATTATTATTCTTTATCGTGTTTTTTTCTTATTTTTTAAATATTTTTTCCTAATTTTAGTTACCTTGTGCTTTATGTGCATTTGCTATTATTATTTTTGTTATTATATATTTTTACCTACGTTGGTTGTTTTGATATGTTTCTTTATGTTTTGTAATTTTATATATATTTTTTGCATTCACTTATTAATGTATTTGTTTGCGCTTTCTCTCATTTATCT
>NW_028234409.1:21442256-21459985 GCF_977035675.1 Penaeus japonicus | reverse complement strand
AACAGACTTTTAGAAATTCTTTTTTCATCCTCTTTTATTTTTTCTTCCATTTCTTCTTCTTCTCCTTCCTCTCCTCCTTCATCGTCATCATCTTCTTTTACTCATCTTCTTTCCTCCTTCTTTATCATCATCATCATCATCATCTACATCTCGCTTATCTTCTTCCTCTTTCTCTCACAATTATAATTTCAGACCCCCCCCCCCCCCCCCCCCCCATCGCATCCCGTCACCTGACAATTCATTAGAACTTTTTCCATTGCTTCAAATCCCATTACGAGCTCGCAGTAATTTCGTAAGCCCCAAATTGCCGTTCGTCCCCGTAAGATTTCCGTGCTTATTGCGTTATGTCTCTTATAATGTTATTGCCCTCTGATAACGTTGATCGGAGGCAGTATTTACACGTAGGGATTTTATTGGGATCTTCTCCGTCTACATTTTTTTCTTATGGATTAATATTATTGTTTTTATTGCTATTATTATTATTTTTCATATAGTTGTGATTTTTATTGTTATTTGTTTTATCGTCATTTGCAATTATCATTATTATATTGTATTATTATTATTGTTATTGTTGTTATTATTATCATCACCACCATTACCATTATCATCCTTATTATTATTATTATTATTATAATCATCACCATCATCATCATCATCATCATCATCATCATCATTCTTGTCATTACTATTATTATTGTTATTGTCATTCATTATTATTATACGTGTTATTGTTATCATCATCAGTATTATCATTACAATTGCCATTACATTTTTTATCATTGTTGTATTATCATTAATGGTATTATTCATCATAAACATTATCATTAATGGTATTATTCATCATTTACATTGTTATTGATCACAAACATTATGAGTATGAAAATGATTTTATGATTGAAAAAATAAAACAGTTGCATGATAACATGATAAATGTACTATAGTCTGATTATTTTTTTTAAGGATCGAACAATTCATAATAAAAAAAATGAAAAGGGAGAGTGAAAGGAAAGATAAAACATCATAGAAAAAACGGGAAATTCCGATTCAATTTTGCATGATTTAAAGCTGATGATCTGAATATAGAAAAGTAATCGTGCCACCGATTTCAAAATGACGAATGAAAGTGGACTGAAATAGAATGAAAAAGTTGTACTTTTTGTGAACATAAGGAACATCTAAAGCAATATCTGGGAATGTTTTATTTCTCTAAAGAGTAACTGTGTTAGTATTATTTTACTATTACTATTTACTGTTGCATTGTTATTATTATTACTATTTCTGTTATCAACATTGTTATTTCTATTACTGTTATCATCATCATTATTGATTGTTTTTATTATTTTCATCATTATTCTTTTACTATTATTACTATCATCATCATCATCATACTTATTGTTCTTATTAAAAAAAAAACATTAATCCAGACTCTCTCTCTCTCTCTCTCTCTCTCTCTCTCTCTCTCTCTCTCTCTCTCTCTCTCTCTCTCTCTCTCTCTCTCTCTCTCTCTCTCCTCTCTCTCTCTCTCCCTCTCCTTCCCTCTCTCTCTCCTTCCCTCTCTCTTTCCAGGAAAAAACAAAAAAAAAAAAAAAAAAACAAGCCATCAACTTTACAAAATTAATTTCATCAGCTTTACATGTTAACTCTATTTTTGGCGAGTAGGGAATTTGATAAGGATTTGCATTAATTTTATTTATTTGGAAAAGCATAGAAGAAAAAAATGTTAAGAAACTATTCGTCATTTGGTGTTGAATATTCGGCGCTAGATATTTGAATAGATGTGAAAAAATGAAAACAAATATATAGAATATAGAATATCAAATATAAATTAGAAATGAAAATAAGATAGAAAATAAGAATGAAAGTAAGAATTGAAAACATAGAAGTAGAAGAAGCAAGATTAGAATGATAATATAACAATTAGAAATACAAATTAAAATATTGCAATTCAAAATATTGGAATTAGAACATCGGATTTAGGACAGAATGATCTAGAAGTATTTGATATGCCACGTTTTTCAGATGCGATGTGAATAATGTTTTATTTCTAGTTGAATATTGATTGAGGGAACCGCTGCTATGACACCTACCGTGTTTTGCGCAAAAGGGGTTGAATCAGCGAGAATCTCATGTGTTGAGTGGTCAATATTGGTTTTGTTGTTCTTGTTGATAATGATAAGGATATTGATATTCTTATGTCATTATTATCATTTTATTATTATCACCTCTATTATCACCATTATTATCCTTGTTATTATGATTATTATTATTATTACTATCATTTATATTATTACTAATGTCATTATCATTTCTATTATTATCAATACCATTTTTATTACCATTATTGTTATTAACTTTTTAAAAAAGATTGTCTTGATAATATAAAGTAATTTTTACGTCAATGATAAGAATACCGATATTCAAAGGTAGAGTGATGGTGATGGTGATTATGGTGGTAGATACTGATAGATAGTTATGGGGAGAATTTCGGGTACTATGGTGGTGGTGATGACGACAATGGTAATGACACTGGTGATGCTGATGATGAATGTGATAGTGATAGAGGTAATAAGAATGGTGATGTTAATGACAACGGTGATTTCGAGGTTGATAACGATGGTGATGATGGCAATGTTGATGTGATGACAGAAAGGAGGAGAAGAGGGCGAAACTGATGAAAGTCATGGTTAGAATTTTTAAAGAGAAAGTGATGTTATTTTGGGCAATGCGCAGCCTATAGTACTGTTAATGACGAAGATGAATGTATGGTTGTGAAAAGGAGCACGAGAGTGATTTTGATGATGATGCTCATGATTACGACGAAAGTGATGAAGTATAAGTATAATCCTAATAATGCCAAGGATTATATTTATGATACACAACAATAAAAACACTGCAGTAATAACTATAACGGTAATCATAATATCATAACAGTTCATATCAGGTAATTAAGATAACTAATTATTCTATAATAATGCCGCCCACAGCACCTCACAGCTATTTTTCCCCCGAGCCAAGAATAGATTTGATGTTAATCAGGCAAGGCGGCCATAAGAGATCGTGGCTTCATTATACAGTCGTGGTAAGACTTTTATAATGCTGTGTGAATACGTGTTGTCAGGGCCATTTCTCTCTCTCTCTCTCTCTCTCTCTCTCTCTCTCTCTCTCTCTCTCTCTCTCTCTCTCTCTCTCTCTCTCTCTCTCTCTCTCTCTCTCTTGCTCTCTCTCTCTCTCGCTTTCTCTCTGGCTGTCTGTTTCTTTCTTTCTCTGTTCCTTTCGTGTTTTTTTTTCTTTCTCACTCACTCTCTCTCTCTCTCTCTCTCTCTCTCTCTCTCTCTCTCTCTCTCTCTCTCTCTCTCTCTCTCTTTGTCTGTTTCTTTCTTTTCGTGTCTTTTTTTCTTTCTCACTCTCTCTTTCTTTCTCACTCTCTCTTTCTTTCTCTCTCTCTCTCTCTCTCTCTCTCTCTCTCTCTCTCTCTCTCTCTCTCTCTCTCTCTCTCTCTCTCTCTCTCTCTCTCTCTCTCTCTCTCTTTCTCTCTGGTTGTATGTTTCTTTCTTTCTCAGTTCCTTTCGTATTTTTTTTCTTTCTCTGTTCCTTTCGTGTTTTTTTCTTTCTCTGTTCCTTTCGTGTTTTTTTCTTTCTCCCTTTGCTTCTCTCTTTTTCTTCTTTTCTCTTCTCACCGCTTTCTCTCTCTCTCTCTCTCTCTCTCTCTCTCTCTCTCTCTCTCTCTCTCTCTCTCTCTCTCTCTCTCTCTCTCTCTCTCTCTCTCTCTCTCTCTCTCTCTCTCTCTCTCACTCTCTCTCTCTCTCTCTCTCTCACTCTCTCACTCTCTCACTCTCTCACTCTCTCACTCTCTCACCCTCGCTTAATTTCAGAGATGATAAAGACAGAGAGAGAGGCAGAGGCATAGGCTCTCGGAGCATCAGCTGTTGCAAGCCTAACTCTGCTCTTTGATGAAAAGATGAAAGTGACAGAATTCTTTTTCCCGAAAGCAGGATAGAGAAAAAAATAAAAAGAAAAAGAAAAATTAATCTTGCAGACTGATTGCATATGCACCTGGTATGCATGATAGTTTATTTTTTTGTGATTATTAGATTTCAAGATTAGCATACATTTTTTTTTTATCCACGTTGGTATTGTTCATTTGTAGATATGTATATATTTTAATGTATTGGATGATAGTGATAATGGTAACAATAATATCATCTTCATATCTCTTTTTCTACTTCTTCTTCTTATTCTTCTTATTATTATTCATCTTCTCCTTCTCCTCCTCCTCCTCCTCCTCCTCCTCATCATCATCATCATCAATCTTCATCATCATCATCATCATCATCATCATCCTTATCATTTCCATTACTCGTTGTTATTACTTCGTCATTATGATTATTTCTTATATTTATTGTGATATTATCTTCTTTAGGAAGGAGTAACAAATAAGTAAATATATTAAACAATAAATAAAGAAATGGTTAATCAAATAAATGCACAAAAATAGATGGATAATAAGAGGAAGGAAGAACGAAAGGTCAAATGAAGGTAGGGAGAGAAAATGATGGAAACGAAAAATGAGAAGAGAAAATAGCATAATAAAAGTTCGGGAAGAGAAAAGCAGAGAAGAAAAGATTACAAGAATAAAAATGAATCTAAAGATATTAGAGTAGTGAAAAAGAGAAAATTAGAGAAGGAGAAACAAGGAAAAAGAAAAAAAAATAGAATAAGAAGAATGAGTGAAGATGAGAAGGTGATAGGAAATATAACAAGGGAGAGGAAATAGGAAAAGACAAAATATAAAATACAGAAATGGACGAAGAAGAAGAAGAGAGAGAGAGAGAGAGAGAGAGAGAGAGAGAGAGAGAGAGAGAGAGAGAGAGAGAGAGAGAGAGAAATCGAAAGCGAAAGCGAAAGAGAGATTGATGTAGAGGCATTGATAGATGAGATAAATAGAATGAACAGATAAATATAAAAAGATAGAGCTTTGCACACACGCTGCCTTCTCCCTTCGTCAGCATAGAGAAAAAGATCAAAGGGTCACGCAGCATAACGGGAAGGAGAGTAGCATACAAAAATGTAATGTATGACAACGAAAAAAGTAAAAAAAAAAAAAGAAAAAAAAGTGAAATTATGATATATAAAAACAGAAACAGAAACAAAAAATGGCGAATAAGATAATAAAGACTGAAAACCGAAATAAATTATATAAGTAATATATTTACTTATGTGTTTATTCATCCATTTAGAAAAAAAAAAAACTAGAAAGGAACCTGGAAAAGGCAACGATACAGACTGAGGAACTTTTTTTTCCCTAGTGGAGGATCTAATGCTTGGCCTCCTTTGACTCGGAAATGTTTATGAATGTTTTAAGTCGTCCGGAGCTTTGGCCGAGCGAGGAATGCCTGAAGTGTATCGGGCTATTCAAACGATGTTATTTAGGAAACATTGATGAAGAAAAATATGAAAAAAGTAAGAGAGAGAGAGATGGAAGGAAGGCAGGCAGGCATTCAAGAGAGAAGGAGAGAGAGAGGGGGAAGCAAGGAAAGAAGGAGGGAAGGCATTCAAGAGAGAGAGAAAAAAAAAGATACATACAAAAAGAGACAAACCGTGTGGACAGAGTCAAATAGATAACAAAAGTGAGAAAGAAATTTCAAATGCTGGATATCCGCTCATAAATCCTAGTCAACAAACCTGAATATATCGTCAGACGAAGAAGTAAACAAATTTCACAGTACAGTACAGAGACATAAAAAGAGGGAAAGAAAAACCCGACAAGCAAACTATTCCAAACACAAGACATTTACCGCCAAGTGAGTATCATTTCCCGACAGGGACTGCATAGCATAATACAATACAAAACGAAATGATGTTCATGACCGTTTATGACCTCGATTGGATGTCATTCTTCGCTTCAATTAAGGTCATTCTCATCCATAATGAACTCTTTATTTATAATCATAACGAATGGCTTTCGTAGAATCGACTAACTGCTCTCTTTCCCTCTCCCTCACTCTCTCTTATTCTTACTCTCTCCCTCACCCTCTTACCTCTTTTACTCTCTCCCCCTCCCTCTCCCATTATATGACTCTACCTCTCTTACTCTCTCCCTCTCCCTTTCCCTCACTCTATCTTATTTCTCTCTCCTTCTCCCTCATCCTCTACCCCAACCTCTAGAATCCCCTCCCTCACCCTCCCTCTCCATCTACCTCTCTTACTCCCCCCCCCCCTCTCTCTCATTATATAACTCTACCTCTCTTACTTTCTCACTCTCTTATTCTTACTCTCTCCCTCTCCCTCACTCTCTCTTATTCTTACTCTCTCCCTCATCCTCTTACCTCTTTTACTCTCTCCCCCCTCCCTCTCCCATTATATGATTCTATCTTTCTTACTCTCTCCCTCTCCCTCTCCATTTCCCTCACTCTATCTTATTCTTTCTCTCTCCTCCCTCATCCTCTACCCCAACCTCTAGAATTCCCTCCCTCTGCCTTTCGTACTCTCTCCTTCTCCCTCTCCTATTATATGACTCTCTTACTATCTCCCTCTCCCTTTCCCTCACTCTATCTTATTCTTTCTCTCTCCGTCTCCCTCATCCTCTACCCCAACCTCAATAATCCCCTCCCTCACCCTCCCTCTCCATCTACCTCTCTTACTCCCCCCCCCTCTCTCTCATTATATAACTCTACCTCTCTTACTTTCTCACTCTCTTATTCTTACTCTCTCCCTCTCCCTCACTCTCTCTTATTCTTACTCTCTCCTTCACCCTAACCCTCACCCTCTATCCCAACCTCTCTTAACCCCTCTCACACCCTCCATCTCCCTCTACCTCTCTTACTCATTCATTCACATTCTCTTATTCTCTGCCTCTACCTCACACTCTCTTATCTCCTCCCTCCCTCTCCCTCTACCTCTCTTACTCTCTCCCTCACCCTCTTATTCTCTCCCTCTTCCTCTCTCTCGTTAAATTGACTAAGAGGCAAATAAGGTGATAAAAGTCTGTTGCTGATAAACTTTGATATTATTATCATAGTCATAAGTAACGTCCAATTCATAATGTCGTGTGTAAACAATATCGATGAATATGAATAAACTCATATTGTCATTTCTATTTTGAAAATGTATTTGATATTGTCATGAATAACCAATATGTGACATGAGCATACAGTTACATAAATTTATATTTGCCTGTATCATATTCTATTTTTTCTCGTTTGTAGTCTACAGTATTGTTTCTGTAAAATATATCATATAAACCTTTGACGAAAAGCAACAAAATCTAGATCATAACAAAAAAAAAAACAAGAAAGGAAAAAAAAAGATGGGTCACTCATATCTAACGAAAAAAAGTTCTAGACATGATTTTCATGACGATATATGGAGAAATTTTCCCTATCTGAGAGTCTCGTGAAAGAGCTTCTTACCGGTCTTTGGAAACTTTAAGATCTGGACTTACATTCCTTAAGGTCAACACACACACACACACACACACACACACACACACACACACACACACACACACACACACACACACACACACACACACACACACACACACACACACACACACACACACACACACACGTGTGACTGGTTGTGTGTATATTGATTTTTTAAGGGAGGAGAGAGGTATAGAATTTAAAGGAGGGAGAGAGTCAGAGTGTGAAACGGAGGAGGGCGAGAGGAGAAAGGGGAGGATGAGGAAGGGAGATACAGACAGAGAGGGGGGAGAGAAAGAAAGTAAGAAAGAGAGAGAGAGGGGGGGGAGGAGAAGGATCAGGAGAGAGAGAGAGAGAGAGAGAGAGAGAGAGAGAGAGGGGGGGGGAGAGAGAGAGAGAGAGAGAGAGAGTGGGGGGGAGAGGGGAGGAGGGAGAAAGAGAGAGAGAGAGTGGGGGGGGGGGAGATAATAGCAATTTACGAGATGAGATTTTTTATAGCGTCCTAGAGAAAAGGAAATTGCATATTTAAAGACTTTATAAAATCAAGTGTGCGTGAGTTATATTTATGTCCACATTATCCCCTCATGAAAAAAAAATTGTTTTAACTCATGACTTAAATACCTAGGCTCCAAATTTATTCCAAGATAATTCTTTTCTTAAGAATCAGAAAAGAAATGATAAGACTATAACTAATAATACTAGTAAAGATGATTTTGTTATTTCACCTTTTTTCTTTATTTTCTTTTTCACTTTTTTTTTATGAAATTTCTCCATTTTCTGTTTACTTTCTAATCATTTCCCACTTTTTCATAGACTATTTCTTTACCTTTACGTAATAAATTATCCCCTCTTTTCCTTTTTCCATGAGTTTTGTCTTACTTTTCCCTTCGTTCGTAGACTTCCCACCTTCTTTGTCCATCATTTTCCCTCTTTTCTCATTCATTTCCCTCCTTATCTCTTATTCCATAGTTTTTATAAATTCCTCACACCTTTTTCCCATCATTTTAATAAATCCTCCTTTTTTCTCCTTTTTCCCTTATCAATGATTATTTAATTACTTTGTCTCACCTTTTTAATCACTGCCCCCGCCCCTACCCTCCTAGCCTCTTTCCTCCCCTGCTCTTTTCACTAATTACCTACTATTTTCATAATTGTTTCCCCCTTTCCCCCATTTCCTTAACAATAAGTACTCACCCGTTTCTTCTCCTTCCTCTCCTTTCCTTTTCATCCCACACCCTTTTCTCAAGAACATTGAAATTCTCAGAAGACAGCCATTTTTGCGTGTATGTTATTTTATAGTTGTTTATTACTCTGCCTAAATAAACATTTTCGTTTTTTAATTTCAACTGTCGATCGTGTTTGAAATGACCTGATCGTCATTATGATCAATTGATCACCATTAAAATCATATGCAGATCATTATAATAACTAAATCATTATAATGATTGAATCATCTTTATGGTATTTGCACCATAATTGCAATAATTGAATCATCATTAAAATAAATTCACACGTCATCAAAATCATTCACACATGACCATAACTTCAATAATCTTTCCAATCACTTAACCCTCCTCCATCATCTAATCACGGTCCGTCTTACCCCCGCAGGCTGACCTATCCTGCCGCAATACCCTGGCCAACGTGGGCACAATCTACACGCAGACGAACCACGTGACCCTCCGTTACGTCACCGACCAGTGGGGACCGAAAGAAAACGGGTTCAAGCTCCTCATCACAGCCTTCAAGGATAAAAGTAAGTGATCTGATTGGTCGGGTAAAAGAAAGCGATCTGATTGGTCGGGTAAAAGAAAGCGGTCTGATTGGTCGGGTAAAAGAAAGTGATCTGATTGGTCGGATAACAAATACCGATCTGATTGATCGGGTAAAAGAAAGCGATCTGATTGGTCGGGTAAAAGAAAGCGATCTGATTGTTGTATGGATGCTTTTGTTTTTGTTTTGTTATATTGTTATTATGATTATTTTAATTATTATTGTTGGAAGTGGTTGTGTTAATATTGTTCTTTTTATTATAATTATTGTTATTGTTGTGATTATTAATGCCATTATCATTATTGTTATTATTACTATTATTTTTATTATTATTATTATTATTATTATTATTATTATTATTATTATTATTATTATTATTATTATCATTATCGTTACTATCATTATTATTGTCTTTGTTATTATTGTTATGGTAAGTTGTGTTATTGTTGTTATTATTATAACTATTATTGTATTTATTATAACTTATTAATATTATTATTATAACTATTATTATTATTATATCAGTATTGTTATCATTAGTAGGAGTATTACTATTGTTACTATCATTACTACTTCTATTATTATCATTATTATTATTGTCAATATAACCATTATCCTTGTTATTATCCTTGTTATTATTGTTATTATTATAGAGTTAGAAATGACGTAAGGAACACAAATTTCATCTATTTATTTTGTCGTTGTTACTCTTGCGATATCTGAAGAGGACTGTATTTCATCTCGAAACATTGGTGAATTTTCTTTCTGTTGTTAGTCTATTTCCTATTCGAAAAAACGTATGGACGAAAGGGGGTGAAATGATGGGAAGGCTAGTTTGTTTGTTTGTTTGAGTGTGGGTATATGTGTTTGTTTGTGTGTATGTTTTTTTGTTTTTTTTTGAGTGTGTATGTTTGTATGTGTGTATGTTTGTTTGTGTGTGTGTGTATGTTTGTTTGTGTGTGTGTGTATGTATGTATGTATGTATGTATGTGCATGCGTGCGCGTATGTACGTATTTGAATGCGACTTGTGTAAACATACACAATGCCGCACACGTATACGTGTCAGTATGTATTTCAGCCCCCCCCCCCCAAAAAAAAAAAAAAAAAAAAAAAAAAAAAAAAAAAAAAAAAAAAAACGAGCGCAGCTTGGGGTTGTATTAAAAACTTTTTTCGAACGGTTTTGGTTATGAGTTTCGTCGAAGACCTCGTTCCAGATGGATGAATCCTCGAAAGAATTTTGGATATACACGATGGTTGGTAAAAAAAAAAGAAAAAAAAAAGACTTACTCGTAATACGTTGGGAGATATATTGGCAAGGCTCTCTATCGGGAGCCGTATCGAATATTCAGAAGTTGTGACACTGATGCGTATCATGAGATATTTAGTTTCATCATTCGCGGTCTCTTGGAAGGATGGAAGGGCGGACGCATATCGAGGGCGATTCGGGGGTTGATAGCGAGGCAGGTGTAATTTGGAAGGAAGGGGGCTGGGAGATTGGGGGAAGGGAGGGGGGAGGGGAGGGGAGTTGATGTGATATGATATGATAGGAGGAGAGGAGAGGAAAGTAGGTAGGCAGAGGGAATAGAAGGAAAGGATAGAGATGGAGGGGAGGGAGAGGGGAGCAAGGTAGGTAGGTAAAGGGAAAGGTAGAGAAGGATAGAAGAGGAGGGGAGGATAGAAAGGGAGGGGAACATAGAAAGAGAGGGAAGGATTGAAGGGGAAGGGAGGAAGAGAATAGAAAGGGAGGGGAGGAAGGCGAGGGAGGCAGGCAGATAGAAAAGGAGGGGAGGAAGAGAGAGGAGGGATAGGAAAGGAGATGGAATGAGAGATAGGGAAGGAAAGAAATAGAGAGCGAAAGAGAATGAGAGATAGGGAAAGAGAGAGAGGTAAAGGGAAAAGAGGGAGGGATAGAGAGGGGGGAAGGAAGAAATAGAAAGAAAGAGAGGGAGATAGAACGTGAGATTAAGGAAGGAGGAATAGAAAAAAGTGGAGGAGAGAGAATGAGGGAGACAGAGAGGGACAGAAAAAGGGCGATCTAAGGGAATTAGGGATATAAAGAGCGGGAGGGAGGGAGAGAGATAAGGGAAGAGAGGATGAGAGATAGGGAAGGGGAATAGAAAGAGAGGGAAGAGGAAAAAATGAGAGGTCGGGAAGGAAGGAGTTCGATTGGGGAGGACGGAGATAGAGATGGAGAGAAAGAGGGGGAATGGAGGGAGAGAGAGAAAGGGAAGGGAGAGAAAAATAGAAAGCGAGGAAAGAAGAGAGAACGAAAGATAGTAAGGAGTGAGGTTGAGAGGGAAGGGGCGAGAGGGAGAGGGAGAAGGAGAGAGAGAGAGAGAGTCAGACTTTCCAACAGAGACGTCAGCAAGTAAAAGTTAATATGAAACGATAGAAACCTTTTCTCTCCTCTTCTTTTTTTCTGTCTCCAGCAACACAGAGATGACACGATATGAAATTGCGAAATGACGTCACAAAAGTTTTGACTTCTTTATCATTTTCTTTAGATCTTTTTTGAGCTTCGTTTTTATCAAGAAAAGAGGCACTGCAATTCACTTTTTCTTTCTCCGGTTACAAGTAACTCTCGGTGTTGTTGAGTAAGACCCTCGGCATTCTTCACGAAAGGGATATTCATGATCATTCAAAGGCTTTTCATGACCGCCATGCAGCTTTAGGGTGAGATGGAGAGCTAAGCTTCCGAATACTGTACTATGCGAGAGAGCCTTTGTGAGTCAGTCGTACAAACACGTAATGACAGACATAGATGCACGGGCACATGCAAGTGTATACATAAAGACAAAAATATGCAAGTACGGGTATATTACTAAAGCTAAGAGTAATATAAAAGCTGATCCCGCAAAGGCACAAATGCGCTAACAAAGATAAGTGGTGAACAGATACACAAACCGGTTCACTACCTTCCTCCTTCCTCTTCAATTACTCACTTGTTTTCACATCCCCCTCTCATTCTAGTCGCGGCCTTACTCTCTATAAATATATATACATATATATAAATATCACACGCACATGCATACTCCATTGATTTAATGTGACTGGAAGCATTCTCAAGGAATTATCATCCTTTCGGCCAGGTCCACGCCCACTATCGCTCGTTCTTCACCCTATCCTCCCCCTTCCTCAACTCCCACATAGCCAATTCCCTTGTCTTCCCCTCCCACACGCGGCAGCCCGAGGACACTTGCATAATGCACACTCACCTCAATGGCCACATTTCCCTCCAAAAAGTTTATTTCCAGGTGTTTCGTCCCTCGGTAATTAAGTCACTCTACCTGGGACTTCTTATTTATCTTGGCTGACTGATGACTTAAGGAAAGACTTCCGCTGACGAGGTGTCTGAATGTTGTCTGACAGTACGAAAAGGCGAAGAGGTGGGAGAAGGAGAGAGACGGTCGAGAAAGAGAGAGGGGTAAAGGACGTGGGATATTGAGATATAGAAACACTGACAAAGAGACGGGCAGAGAGAGGTACCAAAAGAGAGAAAAAAAACAACAACTAAAAAACAACAAGACACGCCGTCAAAAAATATAAAAGACAGTGAAAAAAAAACAAAAAAACACGTCAGACTCAAACTGTAACTCACAAAAGCCAAAATCCGCTCGCGTGTTAGAGGGACTGATGCCTCGTACAAATTTTATGAATGAAAGCGAAAGTATCTACACCCTGCCATTCATCATCTTCAGCGATGACGTCACGGCGATGGAAGCACGTGATTGGCAGCTTCGGAAGTCAGCTTTGATTCCGCTCGGTTCCTGACACCAAGTAATTAGGACTGGTCGATAGGAGGGGGAGGAAAGGAGAGGAGGCGGGGAGGGGGAAGGAAGGGGAGAGTGATGGTGGAGGGAGAGAGAGAAAGAGGAAAACATGGGAAAAAAAGAAGAGAGGAGGGAAGAGGGAGGGAAGAGGAGGGGAAGGAAGGGGAAAGAAAAGGAGAGAGGGGAGGGAGTGGTGAGGGAAGGATCGGGAAGGACGGAGGGGGAAAAGGAGAGGAGAGGGAGAAAGTAGAATATAAAAAAGAGAGGAGAAAAGAGGAAAGAGAAAAAGTACAAGAGTGAAGAAGAGAGGAAAGAGAAAGAACGGAAGAGGAGAGAAGAGGAAAACACGAAAGGGATAGAAGAGAAAAAAACAAAACAAAAAGGAAATAAGAATAACTAGAAATAAAAAAAGGCAAAGGAAGAGGAAGAGGGAGACACGGAGAAAGACACTTTTAGGATTGTAAGAGATGCCTGTGGGTCGGATGCTGGGGTGAGAGGGGGAGGGATAAGGGTGATAGATAAAGGAGAGGGGGGGGGGGGGCAGCATTGTATTATTGAAAATGAAAACGAAAAAGTAATGATTATAATAATGATGATTCTCGAGATAAAAACGATAAGGAATTTTACCCCGAGGGATTTTTTTTGTCGTGTTCAGAAATTAATTAAGTTTAAACGATGCAGAAAATATAATCATAGTTTGGATATGAAGGAATGGGATTAGAGAATCATCTTTCTATTATAAATGAATTGGTGTTATTTTGTTTAATGATAATGATGATAATGATGGTGAAATTGATGATGGTGACTTGGATGATTATGATGATGATACTAATACTACTAATGAAAATAATGTTGATAATGATGATGATCATGGCGGTGATAGTAATATGGTAATGAGGATAACAATAATGACGTTAAAAAAGATATTCAAAAGATAATGATCGCTATTATGGCCATTTCAGCACCAAATTAGGTATTAGTAAATATAGAAACAAAAATAGAACTCCCAATAAAGATAGAAGTAAATTATATTCAGTCTATTCTCAATTCCCGGAGAGTTAAGCGACTTTTCTGTTAATACTGTGAACCCAAGTATCAATTAAGGAACATTTTTTAATCTTTTTATGGATCTTAAGGGAGTTTGTAAGATAAGAAATTGCCGGAATGATGATGAATAATGATAGTGATTATGTATAGGATAAATGAATTATGATTGTAATCAGGTATAGATATGAATAACTTTGAGAGATGATGCCATTATTGATTATATTTTTTGCAAGTGATGATGATGATGATGATTGCAATGATACCAGTAATGGTATCAGTGGTATTTATTTATGAAAAAGGAAATATCTTCATATGAAAATTGATAAAGGAAATATAAATTGTGTTACTGATTATAGTGATGATGATGATATTGGAAATGATAATGAAAATAATAATAATAATGATAATAACAATGATAAGTATGATAATAATAACGATAACAGCGATAATAATGATAAAAATAATGCTACTAGTAGTAGTACTACTACTACTAGTACTGAAGATAATATTGAAAATAGAAGCAATGATGATAATGATAGTAATGATGATAAAGATAATAGTAATCAAATGATAATGATAAAAATGAGAATAATAATAATGATAATAGTAATAATGGTACCAATGATAATTATAATATTAATTATAACAATAAACAATAACATTGGTAATGAAAATAAAGATAAAGCCAAACTAAAAACCAACGACAACAAGTTCACAAGAAACATTCTATAAAAAACAGACACGTTCACTGCAATGGCTTTGAGGATTTGGGTTACGAGTGTGATAAGCATTCAAGAAGAGAGGAACTGGCATAGAATAACGAGAGGAGATAAGCAGATACGGAGAAGGAATAAGAGACATTGTGATGATAGTGAAAAGAAGTTGTAAGGTGAATTAGGGTGGATATGGTTAACTATTATGTTTTTTTTTTTTTTTTTTTTTTTTTGGTGGACTATTGTGGGATGGTGTTTTTTGGTAATGGGAGTAAGTGTAGTGATGGTGGTGGTAATCATGCAGCGATGGTGAGGATAATGTTAATGGTAATGTTAATATGGTGATGGTAGTAGTAGTAGTAGTGGTAGTAGTAACATTAGTTGAAACAATAATAATAATGGTAACACTGATAGTGATGGTGATGGTGATAATTATAAAGATAAAGAAAATAACGATAATAATAATAATGATAACAATAATAATATTATTAATTATGACAATAATAGTATTAGTGATGAGGAAAATAATAGTAATGACAATAATAGTAAGGATAATTATAATGATAATAGTAATAATAACAATAACAATAACAGCAATGATAATGATAATAGTAATAATGACAACCAGCAAAAACAACAAGAAGAATAACGACAAAAAATACACTACCACAAGGTAACCACAGCCACACATTACAACGAAGAAAGTAACATTAGCCGAAGTCACGCGACCCACTCGGCTGGGGGGGGGGGGGGGGGGGGGGCGGAGGGAGGGGCGGGTAAAGAGCAGAGTAGGCACCATGGGGGGGGGGTCTGAGGGGCGGGGGGGAGCGGATGCGAGTTGTGAGATCTTCAATATAAATTACTTTTTTTTTTTTTTTTTTCTTAGTCTTACTGGGAAACTGACTATTCTTGTTTCTTTTTTTAGTACTTTCGTCAGTGGATGTTTATAAAAAACAAATAATAGCGATAATTATGAAGAGTTGAGATTGTAATGGCAGTCGTAATAAAAAGTAGCAAAAACATATAAGATACTGCTAGTAATGATAAAAATGCTTATAATGATATTTACAATAATATGATGATAATGATAATGAGGATGTTAATAATGATAATAAGGATCTTCATAACAATAATTATAATGATAATAATAATAAGATTGATGAAATTATAATGAGAATAATTAAGATTATAGTAATAAAGATGAAAGTAATAATGATAATGATTACATTGATAATAATAATGATTATAATAACAACAACAATTGTGATGTTTATCATTATGATAATGGTAATTATTATCATTACTATTATTACTATTATTATTAATGATATGATATTATTGTGGTTATCATCCTTAATATTATTCCTATTATTGATATCATTATTATTATTATTATTATTATTATTTTTATATCATTATTATTATCATCATCATCATAAGCATCATCATTATTTCTAATACAATGATATTTATCATCATCATCATTATCATCATCTATTTTAGTTTTAGTTTAAATGGACACAGACCACACTTCTATCAATCTGTTAACGTGTAATAGAGAAATGTACCATATCTGCAGTATGAGTGTATATTTTCATTTATTTATGATAATCTAAAACCTCTTCACCCCCTCTCCCCCGCCTTCCCCTCCTTCCTTCGTTTTCCTTGCCTGACTAAAACAGGCTGTTGGTAGAGGGTTTGTGGATACAAAGGATTGGTAGGTTTCAGGACGCTACTCCATGTTAAGGTGGTCTGTTTGTGTCTTAGGCTGGAGGATTTGGTTATTAGGTTCCTTCTTCTTTTCATTCCTTCCCTCCTCCCTCCTTCCCTCGATCACTCCCTCTCTTCTTCCCTCGATCACTCCCTTCCTCCTTCCCTCGATCACTCCCTTCCCTCCCTTCCTCCCTCCCTCCCTCCCTCCCTCCCTCCATCCATCCATTCATCCATCCATTCAGTCCTCCCTCCCTCCCTCCTTCTCTACTTCCGTTTCATCCTCCCTCCTACCCTCCTTCCCTCTCTTTCTCCTTCCCCTCTCTTCTAACTCCCTCCCTCCAATCAGTCCTCCCTCTCTCTCTCCTCCCTTCTCTCCCTGTCTTCCCTTCAGTCCTCCCTCTTCTTCTTTCTCCCTCTCCCTCCCTTCCTCCCTCCCACCCTCCCTCCCTCCCTCCCTCCCTCCCTCCCTCCCTCCCTCCCTCCCTCCTTTCCTCAAATTAGTCCTCCCTCTCTCTCTCGTTTCCTCTCTCCCTGTCTCCTTCCCTTCAGTCCTCCCTCTCCCACCCTCCCTCCCTTCTTCCCTTCCTCCCTCCCTTCCGCCCTCCCTTCCGCCCTCCCTCCCTCCCTCCTTTCCTCCAATTAGTCCTCCCTATCTCTCTCGTTTCCTCTTTCCCTGTCTCCTTCCCTTCAGTCCTCCCTCTCCCTCCCTCTCCTTCCCTCTCCCTCATTCCCTCCCTCCCTCCCTCTCTCTCCCCCACTCTCTTTCGTAAATTACCCACCGCACACACATACCCAGACCGTAAATTGTATTAACCAGGTCATAAATCTATCAGGATTTATTTTCCAATCCTAGCTGTCAAGAGTTGGGCAAAATGAAGCTGTATTTGGTTTGGATTTCAAAGGCGTTACATGATAAGTGCAAACACATGCCCCCCTCCTGCCCCCTTTTTTGTTAGGTGTTTTTGATAAGCATGTGCCTTTATTACGTTTGTTTGCGTGTTTGTGAATTTATTGTTGATTTTTATTCTTCTTCTTCTCCGTTTTATAATTATGTTTTTTTCTGCTTCTTTTTCATCATTATTATTAGTATTATCACCATTAGCTTTAGCATTAGCATTGGAATTATAAATATCATTATTATTATCATCATTATTAGTATTAGTATTGTTATCATTGTTATTGAAGTTAGCTTCATTATAACTTTCATTACAAGTATTATTATCATTATTATTTTTACTTGTGCTACTAATGTTATTATTATTATTATTATTATTTTACTACTTTGCTA
>NW_028234409.1:21432256-21434756 GCF_977035675.1 Penaeus japonicus | reverse complement strand
ATGAAAGGGGGGAAAGGGGTGAAGGGGGGGGGGGGATTCAGAAGCGAGGTTGTTAGACATGTCTGACTACATATGGTGGGCGTATTTCAACTCACTCCCTCACTCCTCCCACCCCGGAGCCAAAGGATATCTCTAACCTTTGGTGCTTTAGATATTTGTATTTTGGAACTTTAGTAGTATAATAGTTTTATAGCAGTTGTGCTACTACTACTACCACCATTACTATTACTGCTGTTGTTACTACTGCTGCTACCACTACTACTACAACTACTACTATTACTATTATAATTACTATTACTACTACTACTACTACTATTACTACTGCTACTGCTACTACTATTACTACTACTGCTTGTATTACTCTTTCGGTTACTATTACTACAACTATTACTGCTGCTACTACTACTACAATTACTACTATTACTATTATCATTACTATTACTATTACTAATGCTACTAATATAATTAATACTATTACTACTGCTGCTGTTGTTACTACTGCTGCTACTACTACTACTACTATTACTACTACTAAAATTGCTACTACTACTACCACTTTTACTATTACTACTGCTACTACTACTACTACTACAACTACTACTATTACTTTTATTGTTACTAATACCATTACTACTATTACTACTACTACTACTACTATTACTATTACTACTGCTGCTGCTGCGGCTGCTACTACTACTACTACTACCATTACTATTAATATTACCAACTACTACTACTACTACTACAATACTATTACTACTACTAAAACTACTACTACCACTCTTAATATTACTACTGCTACTACTTCTACTATTACCACTAAAAAGGATAATACTATTACTATTACTAACTACTACTACTAATAATACTCTTGCTATTACTACCACTAAAACTACTACTATTACTACTGCTACTACTACTACCATTACTATTACTAGTGTTGTTACTTTGACTACTACTGCTATAACTACTACCATTACTATTTCTATTACCAACTACTGATACTATTACTATTACTACTACTAAAACTACTACTGATACTACTGCTACTACTACTACTATTACTATTACTATTACTACTGCTACTACTACTACTACTACTACTATCTACTACTACTGGTGCTACTACTACTACTACTAATGGTACTGCTACTACTACTTTTTCTACTACTATTACTACTACTATTACTACCACTAATGCTACTAGAACAACTGCCGCTACTAGAACAACAACTGCCGCTACAACAACTATTAATATTATTAATGATTACGATGATAATGACAATGAAAACACTGATATTGACAATAAAATAGGCGATGAAAAAAGTGATGTCAGGAGTGATGTCTATTGTGTTGGTAAGAGATGAGGAGGAAGAAAGTGATGTCAAAACTGACGGCCTGAAATGTGGTGTCACAGACTTTGTCAGTATGTATGTTGTCAATGATTCTTCAAAGTAAAAAGAGAAAAAAGGTGTTGATAGAGATTCTTCAGAGGAAAAGAGTCGCGTCAAGAGATCCTTCAAAGATAACAAAACCGTCAGAAAAAAAATCTTTAAAGCTAAAGTAAAAAAGTCAAAATACAAAAAAAAAACAAAGATAAAAAAAGATCAAACAAACAAAAAACAAACAAACAAGCAAACAAATAGAAGGTGACGTGAATGAAGTCCGAGGGCGATGACATCACACGCCCCATGTCCTTCATCCCGCCCGCGCTTGTTCAGAGATAAGTGAGAGTCCTCGAAGTTGACTCATCTCGCGAGCAACTGCATCTTCAAGGCCTTTCATCTCGCTGTCTTGCAGAAGAGCGAATCACGGGGAAGTCTGGAAGGAAAAAAAAAAGAGTTATTTACGAAGTTTTGTTTGTTTTTTATTCGTTTGTTCAAGTTATTTGTAGTTACTTGTATGTTTTAATGAGTGTGCTGTTAAGTGTATTATTTTGTTTGTGTTTATGTTCTTTTCAGTTATTTGTAAGTCGATTTGTGTTTTTATGTATAACTGTTAGTTGTGTTTTTTTTTTATTGTTCATGTTATTCATATATCGTTTCTATGTATGTTTTTGTGTGTGTAATCATGTATATTTTTTATACGGTTCTTCAAGTATTTATGTATCGAAATATTTTTTATGTATATACAGTTGGTTGTTTTGTTTAATATTTTTATACGTTTATTTAATTATTTATACATCGATTTATTATTTCAATGCATATACAATAATTTGTTTATATATTTGTCTATTCTATTTGCTCTTCGAACGTTTAGTCCATAGAGGGGAATTGGTGGTGGTGTTTGAATATTATGGCTTGAGTTACTCCATATTATTTGTATTTAATGTCATACATTTATGGAGAAGGAATTACTGTTTATAATCTTTGGTATATTTTTGCGCCTTATTACTGCTATCATCTCTCTCCCTCGCTCTGGTTCTCAATTTCTCTCTCTCTCTATCTATCTCTCTCCTCCTCCTCCTCTCCCCCCCCTCTCTCTCTCTCTCTCTCTCTCT
>NW_028234409.1:21426584-21432156 GCF_977035675.1 Penaeus japonicus | reverse complement strand
CTCATCCTCTCTACCCCCCCTTTCTTCCCCTGTCTATCTCTCTCTACCCAACCTTCTATCTACCCTCCCCCCCCTTAACCTTCGCCACTACAATGCTCCATGCTTGCGGAGTGCAGATCTAAGAACAGGTGTGTATGTGTGATGGCAAGAGTGTCTGTTTAAGTGAGTGTGAGAAAGAAAAGCTGTAAAAAAAACTTTCAAGATTTTCAGAAACCTTTTCCTCAGAAAAGATAAAAAAGGAAAAAAAGAAGACCCAGTACAAACTTCTACGACTTTGAAGCGTCTCCATTTAAGGTTGATAAAACACTGCCCATTTAAGATTCATTCTGGGAAAAAAAAACTTTTTAGTCGGAGAATCGCTTCAGAAATCATACTCTGTCACCATACATCACACACGGCCGAGAGAGAATGATATATAGAGAAAGTGAAATGTGTGTTGGGGGAGGGGTAGGGGTAGGGAGGGAGAGGGTGAGAGGGTGAGAGGGTGAGAGGGAGAGAGAGAGGGAGAGAGAGAGAGAGAGAGAGAGAGAGAGAGAGAGAGAGAGAGAGAGAGAGGAATGAGAGAGAGAAAGAGAATGAGAGAGAGAGAGAGAAGGATGAGGTAGAGAGAGAGGGAGGAGGGAGAGAGAGAGGAGGAGAGGAGAAGAGGATTAGAGAGAGAGAGAGAGAGGGGGGGGGAGGGGAGAGAGGGAGGAGGGGAGAGAGAGAGGAGGGGAGAGAGAGGGAGAGGGAGAGGAAGAGAGAGACAGAGAGAGGGAGAGAGAGACAGAGAGAGGGAGAGAGAAACAGAGAGAGAGAGAGAGAGAGGGAGAGAGAGAGAGAGAGAGAGAGAGAGAGAGAGAGAGAGAGAGAGAGAGAGAGAGAGAGAGAGGCGGAAAGAGAGAGAGAGAGAGAGAGAGAGAGAGAGAGAGTGAGTAGAGGGAGAGGGAGGGAGAGGTGAGGGAGAGGGAGGGAGAGGTGAGGGAGAGGAATGAGAGAGGAGGGAGAGAAAGGAGGAGATGAGATGAAGAGAGAGAGAGAGAGAGAGAGAGAGAGAGAGAGAGAGAGAGAGAGAGAGGAGAGAGAGAGAGGGAGAGAGAGAGCAAAGAAAAAGAAAGAAATAAACGAAGGGAAAACCTACTCGAGCAAGGCAACGTAGTCCCTCGATCCATCTCCATAAGGGCCAAATTGCCGTAAAACTCCAGATCATCCCCCTGAGTCTAAACCGTGTCTATAAGGTCCAAGATTCGTTATTTCTATATTGAACTCTGGACATTATAGATTTATCGGCCCGTCAGCTGGGGATTGCAACACATCCTTCTGCAACACTTCCTGCGGGTGAGTGGGGTGGGGTGAAAAGGGTTGGGAGGGGGAAGGGGGTACCGGGAAGAAGGGAAAGGAGTAGGAGGGAGAGGGAAGAAGGAGAGGGAGGAGGAGCGAAAGGAAGGAATGGAAAGAGGAAAGGAAGGGGGAATTGGGAAAGGAAGTGGGGAATTGGGGAAGGGAGGAGGGAGTGGAAAGAGAGAGGAGGGGAAGGAAAGGATGAGGGATTGGGAAGGAGAAAGAGGTGGAAGCAGAGGAGAGAGGTAGGGGAGATAAGAGAACAGAGATTAGGAAAGAAAAAAGAGGTTGAGGGAGAGGAAGAACTGGGGGAAGAAGAGGAAGGAGAGGAGAAAGGAAGAGAGGGGAAATGAGGAAGAAAGAAGGAGAGGAGATAGGAAGAGGAAGGAGGGGAGAAAGGAAGAGGGAGGGGGGGGAAGGAAGAGGGAGGAGAGGAGAGAAAGAGGAAGGAGAGGAGAAAGGAAGAGGAAGAAGAGGAGAAAGGAAGAGGGAAGGGAGGAGAAAGAAAGAGGAAGGAGAGGAGAAAGGAAGAGGAAGGAAAGGAGAAAGGAAGAGGGAGGGGAGGAAAAAGGAAGGGAGAGGAGAGGAGAAAGAAAGAGGAAGGAGAGGAGAAAGGTAGAGGAAGGAGAGGAGAAATGAAGAGGGAGGGGAGGAGAAAGAAAGAGGAAGGAGAGGAGAAAGGAAGAGGGAGGGTGGTAGAAAGGAAAGGGGGGAGAGAAGGAATAGGGAGGGGAGGGGGAAAAGAGGGGGAAAAGAGGGAGAAAAGAAGAAGGGTGATCTCCAAGACGACACGCACCGCGAACCCAAACTATTTTTGTCAGGAGACGATGTCGACAATCTGTGATCCTGGGTCGCCAGAGGGGACGGGGAAGGACCAAGGACTCATCTTTTCTCTTTTCTTCTTTTTGGGAGGTGGGGGGGGGGGGGTAGCTCTCGTATGAATTGATTTACTCTTTTTATGACCTTCGATTTGAGTCCCTTTCATCCTTTCTTTCTCTCTCTCTCTCTTTGCAAAAAAAAAAATTATCAAGCCGTGTGTAATACAGATTTTTTTTTTTTTTTTTTTTTTTTTTTTTTTTTTTTTTTTTTTTTTTTTTTTTTTTTTTTTTTATTTTTTTTTTTTTTTTTTTTTTTTTTTTTTTTTTTTTTTTTTAGTTTCGTGTTTCGTTGTCAACATTCAGAGCATCAACAAGTGGATATTTTTTCCTCCATGTAAACAGGACGACCTTAGCATAAACACGTACATAGATATATTCACATAAATACGCCCGTTAACAGCCTTTCTTTCTCTTATCATCTTTCGCTTTCTTTCTTTTTCTCTTGCTCTTATTCTCTTTAGCTTTCTTTCTTCCTCTCATTCTCTTTAGCTTTCTGTCTCTCATTCCCTTTCCCTTTTTTTCTTTCTCTCATTCCCTTTATTTTTCTTTATTTTTCTCATTCCCTTTCGCTTTCTTTCTTTCTCTCATTCTCTTTAGCTTTCTTTTTCTCATTCCCTTTAGCTTTCTTTCTTTTTCTTTCTCTCATTATCTTTAGCTTTCTTTCTTTTTCTTATTCTCTTTAGCTTTCTTTCTTTTTCCTTCTCACATTCTCTTTAGCTTTCTTTCTTTTTCTTTCTCTCAGTCTCTTTAACTTTCTTTCTTTCTCTCATTCTCTTTAGCTTTCTTTCTTTTTCTTATTCTCTTTAGCTTTCTTTCTTTTTCCTTCTCACATTCTCTTTAGCTTTCTTTCTTTTTCTTATTCTCTTTAGCTTTCTTTCTTTCTCCTCACATTCTCTTTAGCTTTCTTTCTTTTTCTTTCTCTCATTCTCTTTAGCTTTCTTTCTTTCCATCATTCTCTTTTATTTTCTTTCTTTCTCTCATTCTCTTTCGCTTTCTTTTCTTTCTCTCTTTTTAGCTTTCTTTCTCTCATTCCCTTTTGCTTTCTTTCTTTCTCTCATTCTCTTTAGGTTTCTTTCTTTTTCTTTCTCTCAGTCTCTTTAACTTTCTTTCTTTCTCTCATTCCATTTAGTTTTCTTTCTTTCTCTCATTCCGTTTAGATTTCTTTCTTTTTCTCTCTCTCATTCTTTTTAGCTTTCTATCTTTTTCTTTCTATCATTCGCTTTCTTTTTCTTTCATTCTCTTTAGCTTTCTTTCTTTCTATCATTCCGTTTTGTTTTCTTTCTTTCTCTCATTCCCTTTAGTTTTTTTTCTTTCTCTCATTCCCTTTAGTTTTCTTCTTTTTTTCTCATTCCTTTTCGCTTTCTTTCTTTCTTTCTTTAATTCCCTTTCGCTTTATTTCTTTCTCTCATTCTCTTTAGCTTTCTTTCTTATTCTCATTCCCTATCGCTTTCTTTCTTTTTCTCATTCACTTTAGCTTTCTTTCTTTCTCTCATTCTCTTTCGCTTTTTTATTTCTCTCATTCTCTTTCGCTTTCTTTCTTTCTCTTATCATCTTTCGCTTTCTTTCTTTCTCTTATTCCCTTTCGCTTTCTTTCTTCCTCTCATTTCCTTTTGCTTCTTTCTTTCTCTCATTCCCTCCAGCTTTCTTTCTTTTTCTCATTCCCTTTCGCTCTCTTTCTTTCTCTCATTCACATTTGCATTCTTTCTTTCTGTCATTCCCTTTTGCTTTCTTTCTTTCTGTCATTCCCTTTAGCTTTCTTCCTTTCTCTAATTCTTTTTTCCATTCTTTCTTTCTCCCATTCTGTTCCGCTTTTTTTCTTTATCTCATTCTCTTTTTTTTCTCTCAGTCTCTTTCGCTTTATTTCTTTCTCTCGTTCCCTTTCACTTTATTTATTTCTTATTCTAATTCGATTTCTCTCTCCCTCTCTCTCCCTCTCCCTCTCCCTCTCCCTCTCCCTCTCTCTCTCTCTCTCTCTCTCTCTACCTCTCTCCCTCCCTCTCTCTCTCTCTCTCTCTCTCTCTCTCTCTCTCTCTCTCTCTCTCTCTCTCTCTCTCTCTCTCTCTCTCTCTCCCTCTCCCTCTCTCTCCCTCTCCCTCTCCCTCTCCCTCTCCCTCTCCCTCTCCCTCTCTCCCTCTCTCTCTCTTATCTTGTCCCTCTGTCTTTGTCTTTGTCTTTGTTTGCCTGATTAACTGACTGACTTTCTGTCTATGTCTTCCCCTTCCCCTTCCCCTTCCCCTTCCCTTATCCTTATCCTTCTCCGTCTCCTCCTCCTTCTTTTTCTTCTTCTTCTCCTACTCTTCTTCTCCTCCTCTTCTTCTCCTCCTCTTCTTCTCCTTGTCTTCTTCGCCTCCTCTTCTCTCCTCTCTCCTCTCTCCCCACCCACTCCCTTTCCCCGTTTACCCTACCCCCTCTCGCTCTCCCTTGCCCACCCCCTCCCCCAAGCGTGACAAACCGCCCCCCTACATCGCCAGAATGAAATGTCAAAACAGGTGTCCTTCATCTCAATGGCTGGACATCAACTAGCGGGATGACTCTCGGCTAAACTCTGACTCCTATGCACTCGTGATAGAAACCCTAATTTGCCTGAATTAGTCACTCAATGTGGGAACGGTGGATGCAATATATACATTTTTACACACACACCGGATAATAAAAGGTGAGGAATGTACGCCGCGCGAAAGTAAGAGGTGAGAAATACACGGCACTCGAAAATTAAAACAACGTGGAAATTAAATATGAGAAATACACGCTGCGCGGATGGTGAGACATGCACGCCGCAAGAAAATAAATAAGCGATATACACGTCGAGCGAAAAAAAAGAAAAGAGAAATACACGCAGTGCGAAAATAAGAATGGGAAATACAGCCGCACAAAAATAAAAACAGAAAAACACAGCCACACAAAAATAAAAACAGAAAAATACAGCCGCGTAAAAATAAAAACAGAAAAATACAGCTGCGCAAAAATAAAAACAGAAAAATACAGCCGCGCAAAAATAAAAACAGAAAAATACAGCCACGCAAAAATAAAAACAGAAAAATACAGCCGCGCAAAAATAAAAACAGAAAAATACAGCCGCGCAAAAATAAAAACAGAAAAATACAGCCACGCAAAAATAAAAACAGAAAAATACAGCCGCGTAAAAATAAAAACAGAAAAATACAGCTGCGCAAAAATAAAAACAGAAAAATACAGCCGCGCAAAAATAAAAACAGCAAAATACAGCTGTGCAAAATTAAAAACAGAAAAATACAACCGCGCAAAAATAAAAACAGAAAAATACAGCCGCGCAAAAATAAAAACAGCAAAATATAGGCCGCGCAAAAATAAAAACAGCAAAATATAGGCCGCGCAAAAATAAAAACAGAAAAAAT
>NW_028234409.1:21423116-21426484 GCF_977035675.1 Penaeus japonicus | reverse complement strand
GTAGAAATCGGCGGGAACTTCGGGACCAACGGCACCTTCAGCAGCCTCCTGGTAGAGAAGCCGCCGCCCTACCCCGGAGCGCCTCAGCACACCTCAGTCATCCCCCCCGGTAAGTCACGCGGCGTTCCAGGAGGGGCTTCACGAACCCAGATGGTGGTAAGGATATCCAGGTGGTGTTTTGATATCCAGGCCGTGTTGTGAGGAGCCAGGGGATGTTTGCCTTAATGAAATAATCCAGGTGGAGTTGTTAAAATATCCATTAGGTGTTATAAGTATCTAGGTGTTATAAATATCCATTAAGTACACACATATATGTATTTAAGAAATATATGTAGATCTGTATTCCTCTGTAGTAATTTGTTCAATATATTATTGGTATTATATAATTATGTGCTGATTAATGTTTTTATTTTATGTTTGTTTACTTTTTACATTTGATGATGTGAATTATTTGAGTTTTTCTCAGTTATGCCTTAATAACTACTGGTAAGTTCCAGAACGTTCGAGGTCTTACATATATGTGCGTGTGTTCTGTTGTGATTGCGTGTATTATGGTATACCTTATATATATATTATAGTATAGTTTTACTATATCATAAATATATATATCTATATATATTATTAATATCATTTAATATATATATATATATCTATTATATCATATAATATATATATAAATTATATAATATTAATTATTTATAATATATTTTTATAATATAATTATATATATATTATATTTATTATAATATTTTATATTATATTATATATTATATTATATATATTTACAACACACCACCCAACACCACACACACAACCCACACAACACACACACACACACACACACCACACACACACAACAACACAACACACTATATACTATAATATATTATCTATTATATTAAATATTTATATATATATTTATATATCCATACCCTTACACCTGTGTAACATAGTATTTCCATATATACATTTACATACACTATTATACATACTTACTACATACATACATTATATATATATATGTATGTATGAATATATGTATTTTATATATATGAATATATATAACTATATTATACATAAACCGTTACCCTACCATACATTACTATATACATACCTATATTATACATTACACCAACAATATCATATATAAATAACCTATATATAATATATATATATAATAGATACATATATATATATATATATATATATATATATATATATATATATATATAAATGCCACTCTTTATTTTATATATTATATACAGTATTGCATTGATATGTTTATCTATTCCTTTTCTTGATCTGTTTATTTACGTTGATTTTTACCTCAGTCCCGGTAAGTTCGTTTTTCGAAGGTAAATTATGATTATTATTGTAGATTATTGTTGATAATATTAAGGTTATTTTTTATATTATCAATATCGTTATTATTGTTATTACCATCATCATTATCATCATCATCATCATCATCATCATCATCATCATCATCATCATCGATGATGCTATATTATATACCATATTATGTCATGTTCCCCTTTGTTCCATGAGAAACAGAACAAAAGCCTAGTTAATATATATACACATAAACAATATATTCTTAAAACTTTAATCATAAGAAAAATAAATCATAATTGTTAAAAAGAAAGAATAGAAAATCTTAAAAATGGATATACAATATTTTGAGAATCAAGGTATTCATCGTCTTGCAATAAAGGTGAGTTCCGCTGCTTGATTAGTAGTTGCACTTTGCCAGAGTTGCTTCTTTTATAGAGAGAAAACTTGACGAAGGCAAAAGGCTGTGTAGAATGCTATTAGAGGTGTTTAAAGGCATGGAAATGACTTAGTTATGCTGCCATGAAAAAATATGGAATACCTAGACTTGGATGAGATTAAATTTAAAAGGAAAAAGATAATGGGAGTGATTGAAATATGAATTGATATATACTAAGAGAGAGTACAAGAAACATAGTACACTTCTTATTGATATCACTAATATATATAAATATATAATATAATTATTCATATAATCTAAATCATATTATATATATATATATATATATATATATATATATATATATATATTCCCACTCTTTACATCCACAGTCAAATACGCACACACACACACCGACGCTTAAATATTATATACGTTATCCACAATTATGGAAACCATTGTAGTTTACCGATACATTTCACGAGTAGTATCACTAATGGCCGAGAATCAATGGCAAATGATATGGCCACACAACAGCGAAACGATAACTGGAAGACAGAAATGTTGCAATTGCCTGAAATATCGTTCACCGAAAATTCGCAGATGACCTTCCGTTAGAGTGGGAACGGGAGTTTGTTTTGATTTTGGATGCGTGTTTTTGTGCGTGTCTACTCATTTGTTTGCTTCTTTATTTTTATTTCCGTTTGTGGTTTGGGTTGGGACACACACACGCACACACACACACACACACACACACACACACACACACACACACACACACACACACACACACACACACACACACACACACACACACAAACACAAACAAACAAACAAACAAACAAACACACAAACAAACAAACGCAAACACACACCAACTATATATTTATTTACCGAAATTACACCACAGTGTTCTGGGACAAAATTCCCAAATTTCGTGGCCATATTTACGAATTTACAATGCAACAATATCTGCAAAGCTTTAATTAATCAGATGATTTATTGGTAAGTGGCTTATGTTACGAATGAAATGGAGTATTTTCTTTTTTTGAATAATGTTTTTGATCGACTATTTCTAGTTTTGTCCTGAATGCTTGACGTTATTTATTAAATCTAGATTATTTAGGTGAAGTCCGTTTTCTGCACAATAGTTTTGTTTTCCTAACTGTTTCTTCAAATTCTGATATTAGAACACACACACAAGCGCATACACACGGACACACGCACGCAAACACACACACAACACACACACACACACACACACACACACACACACACACACACACACACACACACACACACACACACACACACACACACACACCACACACACACACACACACACACACACACACATACACACACACACACAACACACACACACACACACACACACAAACACACACACCCCCACACACACACCCACACCAAACACACCCACACAACCACACACACACACCATACACAACACACCCACCCACACACCACACACACATCACACCCACACCCACCCACAACAGATACAGATCAACACACATCCACACCCACAACAATACACACCACACACAACAAACAGATACACACAGATGAGTAACAACACACACACACTGCCCAAACACACACACACACACCATAACACAGCACACACACACCCCAA
>NW_028234409.1:21395616-21398116 GCF_977035675.1 Penaeus japonicus | reverse complement strand
TTTGGAAATGCATTTAAATGTATAGTCAATCCCAATATGCCTGTATGGTAATTCACTTTTTCTCTATTTCTCTAATTAAGATGCTGATTATGGTGTTCCTTTTTAACATCCTGTGATTCTGGGACAAGGCAGGATATTTCCTGTGGTTCTGGAACATCCCGCAACAGATGATATTTGTACTAACTAGTGTTATAGGGATTGCTAACACTGCATCATTATTATCATTATATAAGCTACCATTACCAACCACAGGTTGTGAGTACATGAAGGTAAACACAGCATATGAAAGCACAAAATACCAGGTAACCATGGTAAAACACTGTTAAAAGGATCAGATAAGATTAGATAAGATGAGTCAGCACTCATAGCTGACAGAGGCCGGGCCGCCTCGTGCATATAGCCCGGGCGAAGCGACGTCTTCGCAAATCTGTCTGAACTGAACTGAACTGTTAAAAGGCACTGAAGAGAACATTGACAACTAGGAAAAGAAGATATGCAGGAAAAATTTAGTGACAAGAAAAAAACAAAAAACAATTAAGAGTATAAAAAGATGACAAAAATACAATTTACAAACCAAAAGAAATCCTTGAAAAATTCAGAATTGGTCTGTCAAAGAGAAATGTAAAACTTGTTTGTCTTAACCTTAAATTTCTAAATACTGTCAAACTGTACTATATGCCACAGAAACTTGTTTCAGAACTTAATAATAGCTTGAATAAAATATCTTCAATAATGCCATGTATGATAATGTATAGGTGTCAGAGTATACTCAAAGAATTTCTAGTGATTCTCAGAGGAATATAGCGTGAGGGAGGTCGAGAATTTAAAAGATAATTGACATGCTTCATTTGTAGATTGTTTGTAGATCTGTAGATTGTTTGATTTGTAACTGATTTGATACAATATAGTACAATGAAACTAGGTCCTATTTATTAACTTGCAAACTAGTGGGATGATAGGTATATGGTGTGAGTAAATGAGCCAAAAAGGACTCAGGCATTTGGAATGGCAGTCTAAGTAAATTATTATGAAAAATAAACATGTTATGTTAGTCCGTTGTGGACGGGGAATAGATTTGCTTGCCCATTCTCCGGGATGGGTTTTATTTCAGAGTGAGGCAGTTTTATGCAACATACCTTGACTTTTCCTACCATCTTACAGTGACTCATTGTAAAACTAGACTCATTTATGCGTTTTATTGTATCGAGAGACTTATATGTCATATCACAGGCTCTATCAATGCTGCAGTTGATTGAAATTGTAGTATAGGGTTTATATCAGCTCATTATTTTCTTTATACTCAGTGTGATAGAAGTATTGCTGTTTTATGGGAGGGCGAAAGGCAACTTTATTTTTTCATCTTCGTGTACTGTTATGAACGAATATGAAAAATATAACCATCTACAATGAAGATAACATGAACAGTTGGGGAAGAGGAAAGAAACCTGTGCTTATGACTGTGATTGCCACATTAAAAAGCATCCCATAGTGGCATAAGGACACATTGTAGGCACTGGGCATGGTTTGAGTCATCTTCCTCTTTTTGGTCTGCCTGCACATCTGTAAGGGCGAGTCTGCTTTCTAGTAAGCATATTATGTGCCCTTTTAAAATTACAGTAGATGGGTTGGTAGCGTGGGAAGATTTTACGGAAAAAACATGTTACATATGAAGAGGCTTTGCTTAATTAGGATCGTATAATTCACACAGGAAAATATAAGTTAGAACACTTTATTGATAGAGCACCACACAGGTTTGTACGTAACTTATCTTGAAAAAATAAAAGTTGGTCGAAGGAAATAACGCCAAAAAGGTAGCCGATCCGATCTGTCTGCTGCTCCGCCTCCTGACTCCGTCTCTCCGTCCGCTGTTCCGTCTTGGCGCCAATGCTCTCTCTGCGACCTCCCTCGCCTGACCCGACCCGAGGTTGTCCAAAACATTTCGGGTAAACGACCTCGGATGGTAGTTCGGAGCGGTCGAATGGATGGGAGGAGGATCGACAGGTCGTTCGGGGATTTCGTATCACTACACATCCTTCATCGGTGGTATATTAGAGAAAGATGTCAGCAACTTGTTCTTTCTTTCTTTCTTTGTTGGATTTATTGGCTATCAACCAGCGGCACATGCCAAGGTCATTAAGCCAATGGTTCCATTTTATCTCATCGATCTAGAGAAAGTCATAAGTTTTGTTTCCTTTAGAAATGTGATTACTTTTTGGATGATTCTTTCATTGTCTGATATTAAGTTTGTGGTGTTGTATTCCATGTTTTTATTATATAGATAGTTTTTTTGGCGATTGTATTTTGAGCAGGATATTAGGATATGTTTTATGGAGAGGCTACTATTGCAGAGGGTGCATTGTGGAGGGATTTTTTTCTCAATATAGGGAGTGAGGTGCGTCAGCCGTGTGGCACTGACCCTAATTCGGGCCAATACCACCTCCTCCCTTCTATTTTTTCTGTGGGCTGTGTCCCACGGTTCTACATTTGCTTTGTGTTTAGT
>NW_028234409.1:21383116-21390616 GCF_977035675.1 Penaeus japonicus | reverse complement strand
CATCGTGCTCTCTCATGTATGCCCATGTCTCAGTCTCCTTCAGGCTGCTGCATTCAGCAGAGCCTGACTGATGGGGACCTCAACAATTAGCACAATTAGCTTTTCCGTGCATGTAGTGGTATCATGAGAGCCAGCACATTTACCGGAAGTTAATTTGTCAGTTTCCTTATCAATGCATCTTAATGAGGTGTGTCCAAATTTTTTGCAACTATTACAACGAATTGTTTTTTGGATATAAGGTCTTACTTGAACGATCTCGTATCCGACTTTAACGTTACTAGGAATTTTGGGTGTAGAAAAGGTCAAGAAACATAATCCGGTTTTAGTTCGCACATTCCCATCCTTCTTAGTCATGCAATTTACGTCTACGCTTTGGTCTTTCATGGCCTCAAGAATTTCACTTTCTTCTATTGTCCTCAAATCCCTGTGAAAGATTACTTTCTTACAGGTATTTGAGTCAACAGGAATAGACTTTTACTTTGAGGTCATGAATTTGTGTCAGTTTAAGCAAATCCTTAACCTGAGATTTAAACTTCACTTTCACAAGGCTACCATCACGCAATTTTCTGACAAAATCAAAACTGCCTTCCACTTAACCATCAAGGACCTTCTTAATGATAAAGGGGTTGACATTCTGCAGGGACTGATTTTCATTCATGCATCGAATGTTGACACACCTTGCATTCTCTGGAGGGATATCAATTGATCTTCTGGGTCGGGGTTCCTTCAGTGGTCATACTGGTCTTAGAAGAGTTAAGAGTCGCCCTTCCTCCTTGAGAAGGAGGAAGGGTAGCCGGGGTATCAATCATATTGGGGTGTCGGACCAGGTCCGAACCCTGGGCCAAAGCCCGTTGTCCTGAGGGGCTGCCTGTCCCTTAACTATTGTATCAACCTAAACCCAATAGCTAAGAGAATAAAACACAGTCTTACTGTTAAACGTCCCCCCGTCCAGTGGAAGCCTGGTTGCGTTCTCCAGTACCAGCTAAGGGATTGGAGTTGTGTGTAAGACACTTTCCTACCGCCGAACCTGCCTAGTGCGAGGGACGGTAAGTCGGTACCCACCCCCCAAGCGAATACGGGAGCTCATAAGGAAACTCCGGTAGGATCAGAAAAGTCACACGGGAAGAGGGGAGAAAAAATCAGGGGAAGAAGAGAGTTGCGCCCAAAGGACGCCTCAGACTATTGGGCCTCTGTACCCAGGGGTCACAGCCCGTAAGGGCTACCCTGGAGTAGAAGAGTGCTGAGGGTCTGGGGTGGGGTGCCGACTACGACTAATGCTAGAAGAAAGTGGTGACATCTAGGATTTGGATTTTAGTTGAAACCCATTTTGCTTAATTTTACGGCAATTATAGTCATTATGACTGTAATTGTCATCATTACTCTCTCAGTACTTATAGCACAAAAAATAACACAGTGATCCAAAATCCCCGAACGTCATATATGTCATGATGCCCATCGTCAGGCCAAAGCTCCTGTGTCATGTATGTCCCGTCCACAATGGTTTAAATACCATTTGAAAAACTTAGAGTGAAAGCTCAAATTACTTGTGGAAAGAATATTACAGTTAGTTTGTGGTTATCAGCCACACACAGACATACATTTGAATCAAATTTATATATATATATATATATATGTATATATATATATATATATATATATAAATGTGTATATATATATATATATATATATATATATATATATATATATATATATATATATATATATATATATATAAATGTGTGTGTGTGTATATATATATATATATATAGATATAAATATATATATATATATGTATATATATAAATGTGTGTGTGTGTATATATATATATATACATATATATATATATATATATATATATATATATATATATATATATATATAAATATATATATATATATATATATATATATATATATATATCCATATATAAATATAAATATATTTAGAATCAAATATATATATACATATATATATATATATATATATATATTGTCCAGGTGTTCATTTTCATGTGTAAATGAAAACGGAAAAAATAGAACACCTGACAACTTTGCGTTGCCATGGAAACGTAAGCGACTCCTGGCAACTGTATTGCGCATGCGCGTGACAATCGGGCAGGTGGGCACGAGTCACGGCCAGTCACGACGACACTGGCTACTCGCAAGGAAACTATAGAAAACGCGGCGACTTCTTGAGAACCGGACGAGAAATTACCGGAAAATTATTGCTGACGGACGACCTGCACTTGCATCCCCGTCACCGCATAGCCTCAAAGTCTTAGCCGTATATACAAGATAAGTAGCAACAACAAACAAACTCAAAACAGTGAGTAATCCCGCAATATTCAGATTTGAAATAGAAAATGAATAGCCGGTTAGTGAGTGATCGCCGGAGGCGAGTGAAATAAACTTTGAAAAATCTACTTAAATATAAATAAACTCGTACATATATTTCGTAATATAATAGCAATATTTAGTTGCATCAATAAACTAAATTGTTACTTTCCCTGTGTCTTAAGTACCCTAAAAAAATAATAGAAATTTGAATAATGTTTTAAATGGAATTATGCTATAGATTGAGTATAGATTGAGTTAATCATAAATGAATAACTTATAATGTGAATAAACTAATAAATTGTCAGATCTTATCAAGAATGAGAAAATTAACCGGGAACACAAATAAGTTATGAAAGATGAAAACTATATATATACGTAACAATTCTAAGAATTACTAAACTTCAGTATGAATCCTGATGCTTACATTAATCTTTGATAAGAACTTTGACAAAGTGGCGCCCGAACAGGGACTTGACACGAGAGTAGCAATGAAAATGGAAACAGAGGAGATTGATGATAGTTTCCCTTAACTCATGGTGATTCTATAGTGAGTAGTGTCGTGTATGATAATTTTTGGGGAGCATTTAACTTTTACTTCAGCAAAAATGTCTGCAGAAACTTTCGTGAAAGAGGCTAAGCTGATGGGTCTTGAGGATGCGGTGGCTATTGTAGATTACGTGAGCAAATGTCAGGCGGAGGAGCGAGAAATACGAGCGAGCCAACGTGAGCGTGAGAAAGAGGAACGAGAAGAACGGGATAGGCAGCGAGAACACGAGCTGAGGATGCAGCAGTTGAAGATGGAGGAAGAGGAGAGAATTCGCCGGCATCAGTTGGACATGGCTCGTGCGCAGACGGAGACGAACGGAAGCTCCCCTGCCCAGGCATCAACCTTGCCGCACATCCGGTTACCTGCGTACAAAGAAGGTGAGCGAATTGAACCATACGTTCAGAGGTTTGAAGATCTTGCTGATCTCTATCAGTTAGATGAAGCCGCGAAGAAGCTTCACTTCCAGAGTCTATTTGATGGGAAACCTTTGGAAATCCTCCATCGTCTCGACGCGAGCGACAAAACGTACGCGTCAATGAAGTCGGCGTTGATGAGGGCGTACGGGTTGACGGTTGACGACGCGAAACTTCAGTTCAACCGGGCGATGATGCAAGATAAGGAGACTGCCGCTCAGTTCCTGGTTCGCTTGACAAGCTACCTTGATCAGTGGCAGGAGAAGGATGGGACGCCTAACTCCAAGGAAGGTCTAAAGGATTTGATGATACGTACTCAGCTAGAAAAGTCGTGCCCTCAGGACCTCGTGGCACAGTTCAAGATTCACCAGATCAAGACAGCAGAGCAGATGGCTGAGAAGGCAGATGCCCACTTTTCTGCATATGGGTATCACACTCGTAAGCAGTGGAAAAAGCCGGCCTCTTCAATCGGCCAGCAACAGAAAGAAAGGCAAGAAATACCTTTGCAGCAGCAACAGAAGTTTCAACCTACCCTTAATCACAAGAATCAGTATTTGCAGACGAAAGCACAGCCGAATATACCACCCCAGCAACGGCACAAGTACCCGTGGCGAGCGGTGAATCAGGAAACTCAAGGTCACCGACAGAAAGGTGCGGCCGCCCGTATGAGTGAGGAAGGTGAAGCGCCCTATTTTCCCGAGAAGTCAGAAGTTAAAGACATTTCCCGGGTACACAACATATGACTATCTGCCACCTCTACAGATCATGCGAAGCAGAACTCTCTCCTCGTTCAGTCAGGGTCAGTAGGTGGTGTTCGGGTAAGTGTTCTCCGAGACAACGGTTCGTCGGGGTGTGTTATTAAACAAAGTCATGTCCTACCACAACAATATACCGGGAGGAGAATTAATGTTAAAATGATTGATGGATCTCTGGTTAATGTCCCAGAGGCAACCATACACGTAGAGAGTCCGTTCTTTACAGGGCGAGTTACAGCAGCCGTGATGGTCAACCCGATCTTCGATGTCGTCATCGGAAACATCAAAGGGGTGAGGAATAGTTGTGCTGCTGATGCTGCAACGCAAACTGGTGCTGCGGCTGTTACAAGAGGCATGGTGAAAATGAAAGAAGAACTTACTCCTCTGACGTCGGTAAGTGATCTGGTAAATTGCCAAGATATTGTACAGGAGCAAGAGAATGATCCCTCGTTAGAATCGGTGCGAAGGAAGTTGACGGAGAAGTCACTAAGTATGTCACATGGGGAAGAATCGTGTTTTATTGTGAAAAACAAGAGGATCTACCGGAGGGTTCTGACGCAACATGGAGAGGAGCGTCTTCAGTTCGTCGTTCCTGCGAGGTATCGTCTTGCTGTTTTCCGGCTGGGTCACCATTCTGCTCTCGGAGGTCACATGGGTCAGAAGAAAACGCTTGACCGCATTCAAACGGAATTCTTTTGGCCTGGCATGGGTCAGGAGATTGCCAGGTTAGTTCGCTCATGTGATATTTGCCAAAAGACTAGTGACCGCGGACGCGTGAAACCTGCACCACTGAAGCCTATGCCGCTGATCTCCGAGTCTTTCGAGAGAGTCGCCGTGGACATCGTCGGACCAATCCACCCGAGGGCGAGTGATGGATCCAAGTACATCCTCACGCTCGTGGATTTCAGTACGAGATGGCCAGAAGCAGTGCCACTCAAGAATATAGATGCTGTTACCGTCGCCGAAGCCATGGTGGAAATCTTCTGTAGGATCGGTATTCCCAGAAAAGTATTGAGTGACAGAGGGACACAGTTCACCTCTGCGATGATGGAAGAAGTGCTTCGTTTGTTGTCGATAAAGGGACTAAGAACGACTCCATATCATCCGATGTGTAATGGTCTCTGTGAAAGATTCAATGGCACGCTGAAGAGAATGCTCAGGAGGATGGCAGCAGAGCAGCCGAAAGAATGGCCACGCTATATTGCACCGCTACTGTTCGCGTATAGAGAAGTTCCGCAAAGTTCTTTAAAGTTCTCACCCTTCGAACTTGTGTATGGAAGAGCTGTGCGAGGACCCCTTCAAATTTTGCGGGAGCTATGGGACGACAATGCAGAGGACGCAGAGGTCAAGTCAACATATACCTACGTCATTGATCTGGCCAATCGTCTCCAGTCTACCTGTGAATTAGCCAAGCAAGAACTGTTGAAAGCACAGGAAGTGCAGAAGGCTTATTACGACAAGAAAACAAAGGTACGTCAGTTCAAAGTAGGTGATAAGTGCCTTCTTCTCTTGCCCACTTCTCACAACAAGTTGTTGGCACAGTGGAAAGGTCCTTATGATATCGTAGATAGAATATCTGATCATAATTATGTAGTACAGGTGGGGAATCAACACAAAAGATTCCACATCAATATGTTAAAGGAATACTTTACAGCTGGCATCGGATGTGCGTCCTATGGCGAGAGAGACATGACGAGCAGGTGGTCTCTTCAACAACAGCTATATCTAGCATATGTTAAAGCTTTCTTTTCACAGAAAATTTCGAGTCTTGGCAGTACATACTCAGCAGCATCCATATGTGCCGCTGCAGTGATTGCAGAAAGTGAATTTGACGATGGACCCACCACTGCACAGTCATGTCAAACCGAGACCTGCGACGATGTGGACGTGAGTGAAACTCTAAAGTCTGAACAACAAAAGCAGGTAAAAAGCTTGTTGAAACGTTTCAGTGACATATTCTCAGACAAGCCAAAAGTTGCAAAGGTTAATCATCACACTATAGAACTTACTAGCTCCAAAGTTATAAAGCAGAAACCTTATCCCATACCTATGCGATTAGTAGATGCAGTTAAACAAGAGATCCAGGATATGGAAAGTGCGGGAATCATCGAGAAGTCTGCGTCATCCTACTGTAGTCCCATAGTAGTAGTGCGGAAAAAGGATGGCAGTGTAAGGATATGCGGAGACTATCGGAAAATCAACACGATCACAAAGGTGGATGCTGAACCAATGTGCGATCAACGAGCAATATTCTCGAGATTGACTGAATCGAAATTCTTCAGTAAGCTCGACTTAGCAAAAGGATTTTTCCAGATTCCGTTACACCCCGGGAGTCGAGAACTCACTGCTTTCGCCAGTCCTGCAGGTCTGTATCAGTTTAGGGTACTCCCGTTTGGGTTAACAAATTCACCAGCTGTGTTCAACAGGGTTATGAGGGAAGTGTTGCAAGGTGTGCGAGGAGTTGAAGCATTCGTCGACGACATCCTGGTTCATTCCTCCACGTTCGAGGAGCACCTGGAGATCCTCGAGGAGGTATTTCAACGGCTGCGAGGTACAAATATGACCATTAAGCCAAGTAAGTGTGAAATTGGACATAAAGAAATTCAGTATCTTGGTCATACATTGGGTGAAGGCAGATGTAGCTGTCAGAACGACAAAATCCAGAAGATAAAAGAAGCACCGCGACCCACGACTAAGAAGCAAGTGCGATCTTTTTTAGGACTAACGGGGTATTACCGTAATTTTGTTCCCAACTTCGCAGTGTTAGCCCTTCCACTCTTTGATCTATTGAAAAAACATGCCCCGAATAAGGTTCCCTGGGGAGATGAACAAGAGGGTGCTTTTAATTCCCTTAAGAAGTTGCTCTGTAAACAACCTATCCTCCAGTTGCCCAATTTTCAAAAACCTTTTATCCTTCGAACAGACGCCTCACAGGATGGTGTAGGAGCAGTCCTTATGCAGGAAACGGATGGTGAGATTTATCCCGTGGCGTACCACAGTCGAAAACTGAAGCCCGCCGAGAGGAACTACAGCACGATCGAGAAGGAGCTGCTAGCAGTCGTCGACGGAATTAAGAAGTATTATTTCTACCTTTACGGAGACAAGTTCCTGTTGGAGACCGACCACATGCCTTTGGAGAGTTTGCGTACGTCTAAAAACGCGAACGCTCGACTGATGCGCTGGGCTCTGTACCTCCAGCAGTTCAACTTCGCCATCCGCTACATTAAGGGCAGTGCCAACGTCGGCGCAGATTTCCTTTCTCGCCTTGTGGACAACGACTGGCAGGAGGACTCGGAGGAATCTCTGGGTTCAAAGCATCGTGATGGAGTCAAGAAGGAGCGCACGCGCGTGCAGGGTCCACGTGTGTGTGAACGTGAATCTAAGTGGGAAAACTTGTTAGATCACAGGGATTAATCAAAATTATTAATCTATTAGATTAACGAATTTA
>NW_028234409.1:21363116-21373116 GCF_977035675.1 Penaeus japonicus | reverse complement strand
CAATTTCTCATAATTATCACTTCTCCCATTCTTTCCTATGTGTTATTCTCAATGCCATCCTAATACCATGCCTTAATCTTGTAAGGATTGTGATAATGATAAAGTAATTATAACAACAAAAATAATAATATTAACCAGAATGATAATACCATAAGTAATAACAATAACAATAATGATAATTTCTCAACCATAGCTGCTCCATTGAATGATATGCTTAAAAAGCTCAGTAGTAATAAACTGAAATGGAATGAAATTCAGAATGACAGTTTTCAGAAGTTAAAATCAAAGCTTTCTAATAATCCTGTGCTTTGCTTACCTAACCATGACAAGTCTTTTTTATTTAAGAACAGATGCTTCTGATAATGGGTTGGGTGCTGTGCTTCTCCAAGAAGTTAATAACATTAAAATGCCCATTGCTTATGCCAGCCGAAAGTTATTAGAAAGAGAGAAGAATTATGCTACAATTGAAAAAGAATGTCTAGCTATTGTGTGGGCGGTAGATAAGTTTAAGAATAATTTGTCTGGTAAGGAATTTGTCTTACAGGCAGATCAGCAACCTCTTTCTTACTTCAGATTGATGAGATGGTCCCTCACCCTGCAGTGTTACTCGTATCGAATTGACTATATTAGAGTCCAAGATAATGTGGGCGCTGATATACTTAGTCGGTGTCCTGTGTGAATATGTGAATGTTGTTTCAATCTATCACTCCTAATAAAATTTGAAATTTTATCTTGGTAAAGGGGAATTGTAAAGGATTTGAATAGAATGAACAACATGTAATTTCCTTATATTAATATGATTCGCTGAATTGTAATACCTTAACAAAAACGTATCTCCCTTGGTTCTGCGCATGCGCGGTGGTATACTACTTGTACCCCCCTCTGAAGTAGGTAGTCCACTTTCCCACAACTCTTACTTGAATGAGTACTGGGTACACCTGCTCGTGAGTTTTTGAATATTTTTATACATTTGCATAAATATCTATAGTGTGAATCAGCGGGGGTAATATGAAATAGCAATCTATTTATTTTAGATTATTTTGCATTGCAGCCTTTTTGTTCAATTGATTAAATGGATATCTGCCGGCCGGAAGTGCTGTGAACTGACCCGAGCCAGCTTTCAGGTTGAATTATACCTGTTGACCATTGAAACAGCCGTTCCCCAGGAATGCAAGAACGTCCACCAAGTCCTGGAACGTATTCCATGTATACATATCTATGATTATATATATTTTTGTTATTCTTTATTTATGCACAATATATGCTATATTTGTTAAGATAGAATTTAATTCATCCTTATGATTCATGTGACTGAAGGGTGACCCCTCCGATTCTTATAAAACGAAACAAAAAGAAAGTCGAACCATGTACACATTTATTCTTTAACTCGTAAGAAACTGAATTTACCTATTTTGGGATATGAAAAATATATACACGAGAGCAAAAGGTGTAATGGATGTATTTTTGTAGTTAACTATAGCTGATTAAAGGATATTCAAGTATATAGTCACAATCATAGGAATACGTTCGATTTTTTTTACATCATGATTAAATGATTAGAAGTTTACCATTTCCCTTCTCTTTCATACATTGTCATGCAACCATGTCAAGATAAATCAAATTGGTAACTCGTGTAAAAACAATAAAAGAGCTGAATTTAGTTCAGTTACAGAGATAACCTTTATTTTTAGCATGTAATGTGTGTCATGCAATGTCCATTTACTTCTGTAATGCACATATAATATTATCCATATTTAATCGCCATTAAAGTCAAAAGTCTGCCCTGATGTGAAGATAACTTTTGTGTTTTATTATAGTGAAAACATTATGGAAATATAAAGTATACCGCACCTAGGTGAATAAACAAAAATATTAAAAGCCTAGTACAATGTTTTATCTAATTGATGAGTCATGGAATATTTTCATAAATAAGCTCTATTTACTAACTGCTAATCTGCACAACTGCTATTTGAAGAAGTAAGCTTAACTATTTTTCATGCTTACAGAATCATGACATATTCAATATATTCAATTTCCCTTCACATGCCAATATGAATGAATTAAAACAAAAGTATTATCAGGCATTAAATTATATCATTTACTATTTGACATAAACTATCCTTGGAGTGAGTCTCCTATGAACATAAATGTGATTTTAGTAGAGGAAGAAACAAATAATTGCAAAGATTACCATTTCCAAGATGCGCCACAGTGGCACGGGGTCGCCCGACGGTGTCTGGTAATAGGTGACGCTGCAGATAGCGCCTTATAATTCCGTAATGATGAGGATAATGTTAATAACTATAATAATAAAAATAATAATGACTATAATGATAATAATCATGATAAAAAATCATAAGGCAATCAATGATGATGATAATATAAACAATAATACAAACAATGATAACGTTGATAATAATGTTACTACTAACAGTTATAACAATAATCAAAATGATAATGATGGTGATAATGATAATAATATTGATGGCGATAATGATAATAACAATGGTGATGGTAATAAGGCTAATCATGATAATGAAAACTATAAAAATAAGAATAAGAATACTAATGATGATAGCTATTTTAATGATGATAAACTAGTAACACTAATAATAATAACTGATAATGATAAAATATTGTATTGATAACAATTACAGAAGTATAATAAATTATTACCATGATAATGATTATGATTATAAAATGATAAGAATTATTATCATGATGGTAAAACAATAATTGATTATTGTGATTAAGATTACAATTATCATTATGATAATAACAAAAGTAACCATGATAATAACAGTAATGATAATATGAATAAAGACAATCACAATGACTATCATGATAGTAATGATAATCATTATCATCATCATTGTTATAGAGATAATGATTTAAATGATAATGATGATAATACTAAGAACAATAATAAAAAAACATGCCAACAGTAATAACGATAATAGCGAATATGATAATACTAATGACAATAATAATAATTATGATAATGGCGAAAATACCAATAACAAGGGAAGTAATGGTAATGACAATAACAATGATGCCGATGATAATGACGATAGTGTTGTCATCAGTAATGACTAAAGGAATAATGATAACAACAATAACAATGAACATAATACTAATAATAATAATGATTATATAATGATAATAAGGATACTACTACTATTACTACTAGTAGTAATAATGACAATAATAATAATGATAACAACAATAATTACAATAATACTAATATAACTAGTAATGATAGTGATCAAATTGATCATAGTAATGATTATTAGCTATGATATTAGGACTAGTAACGATAATGACATCAATGATGATAAGGAGAACACTGATAATATAATATAAATAATAACGATAATGAAAATATTAATGAAATTGATGATAAAAAGCATAAAAATAATGGTAATACTAACGTTAAAAATGAAAATTTCGATAATAGTAATAATCATAATAATAATAGTAATAATAACAATAATAATAATGATAATAATAATGATAATGATAATGATAACAATAATAATAATAGCAAAAATGATGATGATGATAACAATAACAATAATGATGATGGTAGTAATAATGATTACAATTAAATAAAATATGATCAAGTTTATGATAATAATTTTGATGATACTAATGACCCAAGATAACCATAATAATGTTGATAATAATGATGATGATAATGATAACAATAAGATTATTAAGGATAATGATGATGATAATGTTCATAATGATGCTAATAATACCAATGATATTGTAATGATTCTAATATTCATAATAATGATAATGATAATAATATTGATATTGATGAAAATAATAATAATAATGATAATAATAATATTAATAAATAAATAATAATGATATCAATAACAGTTATTACCATTTTCAAACAATTCCTTGTGTTTAAATTGAATAAATTTCGTCTGCTTGCTGGTCCAGCTTGTAACCACAGGCTATTAACATGCAGGATCTCATTCTGTCTCTGTCTGCCTCTATGTGTCTGTGTCTGTCTGATTTCGAGTCTATATACTAGTAAATAAGAGACTGCCATAAGTTGATTACAAAAAGGACGTCGTCTATAGTCATTGCTGTGAACTGTATTGTGTACTGATTATGGTAACAATTCATAGCATAGGATCTACGGAATAAACATCTTGTCTTCTTCTGGATTCAATTCCACTCACGTGAGGTTGCCGGTGCGGATTTCGCCCTCCATAATGCTCTGTTTCCTCTTTCAATTCTTTTACGTTCAGATCCTCCTTCACACAGTCTTTCCATCTCTTCTTTGGTCTTCCCCTCCTTCTCTGCCCAACCACCTCTTCCCTCACTCCATCCCCTACGTAGCTCTCCTCTCTCCGCACAACGTGCCCTAACCACCTCAGCCTGGCCTCTCGCAACTCTCCCACTGCCACTCTTTCTATCAACATTTCGTTCTTAATCCTATCCTTCATCGTCCTGCCCTTCAACAAGAACGGAAGAAATAAAAAAGGCACAGGAAATCATGACAGAAAAAGCCGAAGACAAAGAAAAGGAAATATAACCAATAAAAGAAGTAGCTCAACTCGAAACGTCTGGAAACCATTAATAAGCCAAGACATAAAAAAAATAGAACAGACAGTGCAGCTGGCACTCCCAGACAATCTTTCTACAGAAATCCTTATCCCTTTTCTCCATGCCCATATCCAGAGCCTAATAAACCCGACAGCCGGTTTCAGACAACATGCAAAAAATACCCTAGCCCGAAACAACTTCCCACTGCTCGACCTGGGAGAATCCGACTCATGGGGGAATTCTAAAAGTAATCCCTCCCAACACAAACCTCAGATCACCGATTAACGTCACCCAGTCATCTGAGCAAGAGGCAACAACACATCTGCCACCACAACAGCCTTGACACCCTACCAAACAAACAAAAAAAGAAAAAAGAAGTTGCAGAGCCGATGGTACAAACGCCGGCTCAGGCTACACAAACCGCTGTCATGCCGAAACAACCCACACACAAACACACCTTAAGGACCGCAGTAGATCCAACGCACGTAAACGGCAGATTAAAGAAAAAAAATCACAGAACACCAAGCAGCTTGCAGCAACAAGCACAGCAATAACAACAGCCCTGTAAGGCTGCTGCGTCATAGGGCAAGGTGCGATATGTCAAGATCCGATCCCCCCAACCCCCCCATCTCCCACCCATGAGCAGAATGCATACGAAATGTTTCCGTTTACACCTCCTCCCTCTACCTCCACCCCGATAGTAGAAACAAACAACTGCTCCACACCCTTCAAGCCCGTACCCACGACCAGCAGTCCTTCCCACCCGATACCCTCCTCTCTCTCCCTGCCCGACCTATTACTAGCACTTCTCCCCTCCCCTTATCCTCCCTCCCCCTGCCTACGGCCAGCCAGCCGCCTCGTGCCCTTGCTGACTCGCCAGCCCCCAACTCTGCTACGCGCCCCACCATCGATGCTCCCAGCCAGCAGACCCCCGCCCCCACAGGAGACATACCCGTCTCCCCGAAGCATGATTCAACCATGAACTCTCTCTCCGTCAGACCGAAAACAGATATGCAAAAGAAGACCAGGCATGAAGCTTTTACACAGGTGTCCCCTAAACGAAGCTCCAAAAAGAAACAAAAGAAGAACAAGCAAGAGCAACTCGATCCCAATCGCCACTGAGAGGAAACAGCTCAGCAGCAGGTGGAAGGAGCTTCCGCCCCCCTCCTGCCCCCCGCCTCCAGCAGGGCACTCAGTCATAATCAATAATTATGCTGAGAAAACAAGAGTCAATTAAGAAACATCCAAACACGCACAATCCAGCCAAGACAACGATGAAGACGAAGGTTATGTCAAAGTCGTATCAAGGAGCAATAAAAGAAAAGCAAGAGTAGAACAAACTCCAAAGCCGCTAAAAGGAGCAGATCGACCTGATACAGTGTACCTCTATATCACCAGCTGTCATCCAGACACAAATGAAGAGGACATTGAAAATCACCTCTGTGAACAATTCGAAAACATCACCGGACCAAGATGACCCATGAATACTGCACCAGTTTTACAGTTTCAGTACGGGGAAAGGACATAAAGTCCGATCATTTCATAAACTCAGACGCTTTCCCCGCAAATGTGAAAGTGTTCTTAAACAGAAACAAGTACAAGAGCGATCAAAACGTTTGACCAGGCATCGCTGTCAGCATTGCATGTGACTAGATCGCATGATGTCATAAAAATAGAACACCTTAACGCACAATCTCTCCTCGGGCACTTTGACGAAAATGAAATGCTAATTGAGGAGAGAAACATAGACATTCTGTGTATCAGTGAAACATGGCTCCACCAGGAAATGGTTAGTAATTTCATAACCGTTCCAAATTTCAATATACAGTATATAGATGCGATGCAGGGCGTGGAGGAGGAGTATGTATGTGTGTACGGGATAACCTGAAATCAACCATGATATCTCCTACAGCAGTTAATAATACTGCCGTAGATGATGTCTGGGTTACCGTACAGAGCAACATGCTTCCTTCCATTATTATTGGCGTTGTCTATAGGCATCCCCATGCAATTTCAGAATCTTTTGAATACATAGAACAAATCTCTAGAGAAATGTCATTGAAAAATAAACCACTCTTTATCTTAAATACATAATTATTTGACTAAATCTGATGCTAAATTAGCTAAGATAATAAAGAAAAATAAATTACAACAAAATATAGATAAACCTACACGTATTATAGAAAACACCTCATCCTTATTAGATGTAATAATAACTAACAGGTCAGACATTATCCATCATACGGATGTCATAATAAACTTCTTACACACACTAAATATAAAGAAACCAAAGCGACCACCGATAACAAAAACATTTCGTGACTTAAAGCATTCTAACCTTCAATCATTCATCGAGCTCATCAGATCTAAAGAGACGACGATCTTAAATATCTTATTAACAGATGATGTAGACAAGCAGGTAACTATCCTTACGGAAGTGATTAAAAGCAGTATTGACGCGTTGGCACCTCATGTAACGCGAACCGTCCGACGTCCCCCTGCTCCATGGATAGATGACAACATCGAGAGGGCTATTAATGACAGAAATAATGCCCACCATAGTCTCAAAAATAACAGAAATGACGCTGCCCTTAAGGCAGATTATAAAGTAAAAAAAAAAAAGAAAAATGTTAAACAGTTAATACAAAGTGCAAGAACAAATTATTTCAGAAATGTATTTATAAAATATAAAAACAATTCGGATAAATCAATAGTACCTAACAACAAACACCACACTGAAAATTGGACAAATTCTACACAAAGCACAGAGCATTTTAATGACTTCTTTTCAAAAACAGGAAAAATAACTTATGAACAAACAAATGCGTCAACATTACAACAAAATATAAATCAGGCTATGCCTACATTTAGTATTTTCAGACCACAACCAGTTGATGTGGAGACTATTATCCTAGTAATTAAACACCTTCGCGAAACAAATGCTGTAGGAGCAGACGGTATTGCTTTGCGCTTTATTAAGGATAGTCTACCAGCAACCGCACATTATCTGGCGGTCATAATTAACACTTCCCTGGTTACTGATGTTTTTCCGTCGCTTTGGAAACATGGAATAGTAACACCAATTTTCAAATCGGGAGATATAGACGACGTGAATAATTACCGCCCTATTACAATACTCCCTGCACTATCTAAAGTTCTTAAGAAAATTGTAGCAAATCAACTAAAGAGTTTCCTGGAGGCCCAGGCATAACTAAAACACAACATGGATTTAGAAATAGTTTATCCACTGAAACAGCGTTATTACAGATAACTGATAAAATTTATAATAACATAGACAAAAATCAGGTAAATTTACTCACATTATGTGATTTTTCCAAAGCATTTGGCAGTGTAAATCACAAAATTCTCCTTAACAAACTAAGATCTCATAGAACTGATTCTTTTTGGTTTAGCAGCTATTTAAATACTAAAACTCAATCTGTAAAAATTAATGAAAACATATCATCGAGACAACCAATATATTTTGGTGTTCCAATAGGATCTATTTTAGGCCCAATCCTATTTACATTTTTCATAAATGACTTATCAACCATTGCTCATAACTGCCTTCTAGTGCAGTACGCCGATGATTCACAGTTTCCTCATAGTGACTCAGTAAATAACTTAAATACATTGATAAGAAATACTCTCTCTTACACAAACTAAAATATATTTTGAAAGTAATGGTTGAAAATTAAATCCACATAAAACTCAATGCATATTCATAGGTAGTCGACAGAACATTGCTAAAATCCCCATCGACACAACTATAGCATTTGAAGGCCACCCTATCAAACCAAACATTTTAGTGAAAAATTTAAGAGTACACTTGGACAGATACATGACATTTGAAACACACGTTGATAACATATACAGGAAAGTAATGGGCACATTCATATTTCTAAATCATATAAAAAATCAAATCACTACGGATACTAGAATCATGGTCGTGCAAACGCTAGCTCTTCAAATGTTTGGGGTTCAACTAACAAAACCCAAATGCAAAAAGTACAAAAATTACAAAACTTTGCTGCAAGAGTTGCACTGGGTAATGTTAGTAAATTCGATCACATTACCCCACATATACAAAAATTAAAATGGTTAAAAGTTCATCCTAAGTGCAGTTAGAATACCTGTCTTTTTACCTACAAATTGATACATGGACTTTATCCACCATGGTTATTCCCCCTGCAAACTGTAGGGAATACAGTTGGCATCCAAACACGCCAGGTAAATTCCCTATTTGTAATAAAGATCAAATACAGAAACAGGGACAAGACAGATGCAAATTCGTGGACCGAAAATGTGGAACTTGTTGCCAGATAACATTAAAAACATTAACAACTTTTGTAATTTTTGAAAGAACACCTCTTTACTCTTCAAGTGTAAATATATATGTATTTATGTAAGAATAACCATTGTAACTTATGAAATAAAGTGTTTGAATTTGAATACTAGAGCATTCGACTGTATTCCCAAGAACCTCGCAAATACGATTGGACTGACACACATCAAATTGGCAGATAAATCGCCAAAGGTAACATTAAATGGATTTATTCCGACTCATCCAATGGAGATATGGTCACAGTCAACACTTTACACAGTAACCTCCTTGATGGTAAGATGGACATCTCCTACATACACATAATATGGTACAAACACATAAACGAGCTAAGCAATGGATATCTTCCTGCAAAACCACAGAAATCATGAATTTATTCCATTTGGTAACTAACCGGTCACAAGAGTACGACAATGGAATTTCGACTGCCGCAATGAGCTCTGTAACATGTATAGCATATACGACCCACACATAATACTGCTCAACATACATATACACCATGCCAAACATATCAGTCAGGTGAACGAAGCGCCATTAAATCCAACTTCAAACACAAAACACAACAATTTCACATCAGAGCTCATGGAAATTAACGCACCACGTGGTTCTATCCTCAGCAATAATATACCTACCGCCACGACGACCTTATATACCTAACCAGAACATATTCCAGCTCCTCAGACACAGAAAACCTACATATATACTCGGAAACTGGAATGCTCAACACTACACATTCGGCTACAATTACACAAACGCCGTGTAACGATGGTTCACATCTCGCATCCTCGACGGCACACTATAACACATCGGCCCACACTTCCCAACACGCATAAACAACTGGTCAGCAACCACACAAACAAACATGCGCACCTAAACATTCACCAAATACAAGGTGACATCACAACGAGCGACCACCACCTCCCCATCGTTGCCACAATATCAACAAACACAATAATATACTATTATATATTTCCTCTACTGTGTGTGTGAGTGGGTGTGTGGTTGTGTAAATGAAAGACGGAAGAATCAGTTCGAGTCTCTGACCGTGACTCGAACTCGGGACCTCAATATGAGAATCCCGTCTCCTAATCT
>NW_028234409.1:21333116-21335616 GCF_977035675.1 Penaeus japonicus | reverse complement strand
GAGCCGCAGATGGCGCCAGAGAGACCTCCTCCCCACCACCCCACTCCACCCTCGTTAGCTGAATGCCACCTTTACCAACTTTCTGCTGCCCCATCATATGTCTCCCCAATTTTTACCCAGCATGCTGGGTTAAGGCCCAGCTCTTTCTCTCTTACTATCATCATCTTTTCTCTCCCCCTCCTTACCCTTCCCCTATCTCATCTTCTATCCCCCTGGCTATAAGTATTGCTTTGACTTTCACTTTGACTGATTGAGACTGATTGAGACATAGCAGCAACATTGGAGGGACTGGACTACAACACCTGGCTGCTACTCAAATAAAACCATAAAGCCAGTCATTAGTTTCATTTAAAGTACATTGATGACCCACAAGTGACGAACTTTTAAATCATGGATAGCAGGATCAGCCTCCCTCCCTACAACCCCACCAACCCACATTTTGATTGGCTAAGGTAGAGGCTAAATTTGAAGTCAGCCTAAGGGAAATGCTGGCCGCCGCCCATACGCCTTCCCTGGCTCCACCGATATCACCAGCAAACAGTTCTATCACTACAATAGGTGCTGCTGCCTCCACCAAGCCCAGCAGTGCTACGCCTACCACAACAGACCTTCTATAGCAGAATTTCTGAAAATTTGGATTCGCGGGAATGTGATGGGAATGTGAATTGCCAACAGGAGCTCTGCTTCTGCCATAACTTTTTTTGGCGACTTCGCTAACTATTATGCCCTGCCTTGCTCATGATCGGGAAATGCTGAGGTCAGGAACTGATGGCACCCCCCTCATGCACCCCCAAGCGATGTCTCCTTCACGTCTCTCAGACCCCATCTCTGGTTCTCTCTTCTTGATCGACACTTTTGTTGAGCTAACCTTCTACCCGCCACTTCGGTCGAAAACATCAGACTCCTGTTGCTTTGTCCCTTCAAGCAGTCAATATTTCTCCCATCCAAACCTATGGCCACTGCGCTTTAACACACAATTTAACTTCTTCCAGTGTTTTCACCTCATGGTAAACCATGCCAGAACCATCAGGGACGTTTCCATTGACAACACCATTCCCAGACTCCTGGTGGTCCAGCGCAATGACTGCCCCTATTGCGGTTTTCTTCACAAATTTTTGTCCCTCCTACAGCCGTTCCATGGTAGACATTCTCCTCAGCATGAAAGAATTAATCACATCCTGCACATTCGAAATGTTGCCACCTTACCCACAAACGGCTCCAGGCGGCAAAATCCGAGTTCAAGCAAATACTGTCTCTTGGTATCATCTGCCCATCCAGCAGTAAGTGGTCGTTGTCCCTTGTCCCGAAGAAAGATGGGGAATGGCGCCCCTGTGGGGATTACTGACACTTCAACCTTGCGATTATACCTGACAGATACTCTCTGCCACGTGTGCAGGATGTCATGCAAGAACTCTAAGTCTAAACCATTTACTCCAGCATTGATCTGGTGTGGGCTTACCACCAAATTTCTATAGGACATCTACAAAACAGCCGTTACCACACTCTCCAGACTCTTTGAATTGCTGTGTATGCCATTGGTCTCAGAAATATGGCCCAGACCTTTCAGTGGTTCATCAACGAGGTAACATATGATCTTGATGGTTGTTTTGCTTATTGCCAGTCCTTCGGATGAGTCTCACCTCCAGCACCTCCAGGCCTTGCTCCAGTGCCTTGTGGAATTCAGCATCATTGTTAACCCTGAAAAATGTGTATTTGCTTAAGGCTCCCTCATATTCCTCAGCCACAACATGTCCGCATCGAGTATCGCCCCTTCAGAAGAAAAGGTCGTAGTCATTGATGTCTTCTCTAGGCCTGTCATCCAGCAACAGCTTCGTGAATTCTAGGGTATGGTGAACTTCTTCAGACGGTTCATCCCCAATTGATGCACCCTCTCAATTCCCTTCAACCTGCAAAAAAGAGTGTCCTAGTCTGATTGACTGGTTCCCTATTACAAATGCTGTTTTCAATCCAGACAAAATGGCCATCACCAAAGCTACTCTTTTGGCTCATCTAAATCATGATGCTTCCTTTAGCAGCATCTCTGATGCCTCAGAAACAGCAGTTGGGGCAGTTTTACAGCAACATGTGGATGGACATTGGCAACACCTGGCATTCTCCTCCAAAGACTTGTGCCCACCAGAAAAGAAGTACAGTGCTTACAACAAAGAACTCCGTAACGTAAGGATCCTGTCAGAGACGGAGGCGATGATGCAGAGGAACTTTCTGCAGGAGGCGTTGACAGAGGATTCAGACGCCCTGGACGAGATGCTATGGTCCTGGCTGAGGAGGAGGATGACCTTGGTCATACACAAATAAGCCTGGAGTTTTTGATATCATCAACGTCTGAAAACGGACTTATTCGGGGGGATACTGGCGACGGGAAATTCCATTTGGGTTGTTGGCGCCAAAGTCTTGTTGGCTAGCCCACGTATTTTTTATTGCTTTTATATTTTAAATCATGTGTATATATACTAAGTTTCTTTTATTTCTATAAAAGATA
>NW_028234409.1:21320616-21323116 GCF_977035675.1 Penaeus japonicus | reverse complement strand
ACGAATGGTAAATTCAGAGCTTCACATCACATGTATCATTGCCTCGCTGTTTCTTTTATTTACATATATGTTTTTGAGTGTGTGTTTATGTGTGTGCTTTATATATATATTATATATTTATATACACATACACACATACATATATATATGTGTGTATGTGGGTCCGTGGGATTCAGGAGGGTTTTAGTCCCAATTTAAGTCCGAGGTTAGGATGGGCTTACTCGGGTTGACGGTAAAATACTACCTAATTCAAAAGGTCTCCAAAAGCTCTTACATGGAAAAGGGAGTTCTAGACGTAAAACAGGATCCTGCGCGTGTGTTTTTATGTAAATGCGCCGTTTATTTATTTATTTATTCTATTTATTTATTTATTTTAATACCATAGTGTTGTCAAGTGTATAAAATGACGACTGTGACGATTTTTATTAAAACTTTTACCTGTCTTTTCCTATCTTCTAATCTATCTATTTGTATTCCCCCTCCTCTGTTTCTTCTTTCTGTATGTTCCGGTCTGCTCTATTTTACTTTTTGCTTTGTCTCTGACCATCGGTGTGCCTCTGCTCTTGTCTTTTGCCTTTTCTCTTCCCGTTTCATTCTCGAATGGTACATCTCTAAGGGTGTAGTTGTTATGCACTTCAGTGAGGGAAGATCTTGACTTATCTATACTTTTACAATGAGTTACCTTTGAACGTGACTAGGTTTACATAACAAGTAAAGCGTCTAGTACATTTTTCACCTGATCGCCGAACACTCAATTTTCATCCTTGGTTTGTAGTGCGTTTGGATAAAAAAAAGTTTCAGCACCCATGCATCACGAAAGCAGGGTGACGTTGCAAGGTAAATGTAAAGGTAGAACGACGATAGACACCGGCGGAATATATACGCTTCAAGCATTACGAAATAATCATGACAAATTAGAGAAAATGAGCAACATTATCTCCAAATGTCCAGCAAAGCGTTTTCTTTGTTCATTGTTCAGCATTCTTTGTCATATTTTAACTTTTCAGTTTAGTAAATAAGTGGTGAGTTATATTACTTATAATCATACTGAATACATTTATATCTATCCTCCAATGATAACGATGAAAATGATGAAAAAAGAGAATGACTGTCATGAACATTGATGCTCGCATTACAACTGCCATTGGTAGCATCCTCATTATCATTATCCCTTACATTACATTTTTCCAAGCGCGCCACTTTAGCAGCTACATTCAATTATCGAGCCAGACCTTATGCAAAACTGCAAAATTTTCTTTCATAACGTTTCATACATAATGTTACTTCAAGCATCTTTGGTAGAGACAATTCATCATAACGTCATTATTCTCCATAGATGGTGATTGGCTGGTGAATTCACTGCGTCTAGCAAATTATAGGTTTTCTAAAGTATGGAATACGAACTTTAAACGATAAAAATCTGATATCTCTTCATATTTCACTTTATATGTATCTATACATCCTCCTCTATATCTCTTCATATTTCATTGTATATTTGCATCACGCTCTGTATTTCTCCATTTTCCGTTGTACCTCTGTATCTATTATTCCATTGTATCTCTGTATCATTATAGCTCTGTATCTCTACATCTTCCGTTGTGTCACTATATCTCTACATTCTCATCTCTGTGTATCATTACAGATTTTATGGTGTATCTGGGTGTCTTTCTGTAACCTTAAATCCCCTTCCCCTCTCAGTGTAATGTTCTGTGAGACACAGTCGTAGAAATGGCCCGTTTACATACTCAGAAATTGCCAGTTCCTTTATACTATACAGAAATGAAAACTGTACATAGGTAAATATACATTTTTTCCGATTACAGTAACGAGATGTAACTTTGTCTTTTTATCCGCCTGAAAGTAGTTTATTTATATAATTACACACGTTTTTAATACTTCAATATGTAACTTCGTGGTTTACACGAATACTTTTTATCTTATTTATATTTATGTTATTATTATCATTATTATTATTTTTTTTGGGGGGGGGAGGGGGGGAGCATCTATGAATTACTTTTTGTTCTCTATATACATAATGGTTTGGAAATATATTTAATGTATTTTTGTTGAAAGATACAGTCACAATAGCCTCAGGATGAATCACAGGTGTACGCTAGTGAACATGAGCTATTCTTGTGTGGAATGTTTATTGCAATGTCACTGGGGTGAGGTCTTCTCTTTCTTTGATATAAAAACTATAGTTGTCTTTTCCGTTGGTGCCACTCATTTTTTACGATACGATACCAAGAGGCAGAGCTGAGACATTTGGGTGGAGTCATATATCAATTCCTGCACGAAGAAACGTAATACAAAGACACACGAGAGCCGCCATTTCCATAAGTTATCTATAGACAGGTAGGAGGTGTCTTTGGTTTTCCCGTGCAACTCCTACATGCAGGGTTGCCAACCCTGAGCTCCACCCCATTTCCGGGAAGCAGCTTATGTTCACAGTTTATATTTGGTCTGAATCATTGTGCATTATTTTAACAATCATACATAA
>NW_028234409.1:21285616-21288116 GCF_977035675.1 Penaeus japonicus | reverse complement strand
CAATATTGCCTCTTTTTATGGTAAGATAGTTAGACAGGCGGGTAGAAGTATATAAAAAGCTAAAGCTACAATAGGGTTCATTTACATTATTAATGCATTTGAACAATTATCATACATCGCCCTGTTACATTTGAACCAAGATTCGTACACTAGCTATTTCCCTGGTTGATAGTTTATAATGAAGCAAGTATAAACAGGAACTAGAAATGAAAATATATCTCTATGTTATCTTATCGTTTCTATTCGTTCAACCTAGCGAATGTATGCTTGTTCGTCGAACAAGCTGGATGTGCATGTCGCCACATTCATTTCTACAAATAACCATTGATGCGATTTTTATTGAGCCGATCAGTCATCATTATCATTTCCGTAGCATATTGATTCTTCCTCTCATACCCCGTCCAATTAATAGGTGCTGAGATATCTTGTAAAGCCATTCGTTTGTTGTAGTTCGATGTTACCTCATTACCGGTAATAACTGCATCTTTATATGAGAAAAATGCAATCAGTATAGATGTACACGCCGCACACTAAGTGACAGTTACATATAATTCATTTACGTAGGCCTCTTACTAGGTTTAACAACCGCTCAACAACTGGCTAGAATGCGTGTCCTCGTTTCATATCTGGGTGGCTGTATATTATAATTACAACCTTAACAAAATGTGGCATATCCTTATAGGCTGCTTAGACCATGATATCACCCAGAACCCAGGCTACAAGTAAAAAAGACATAACAAACTATATAATCATCAGCAGACGAAGGAAACTTTTGGAATACAAATACATATTAAATTGATTATAAATATAAAAGGGTGAGGACTTTTAGAAATTCATATACAATATAAAAAAACAAAAGTAAAACTGAGTGTGAACAATAGAATAATACGAATCTGAAGTGGTGCATAAAGCGAAAGACCATTAACATTCAAACATTTCATACAATGTGAGAGCCAAAAGGAATCTTGCACAATGCATGAGTCAGAGAATCAGGCGTCTGAGGAGAAGTGCATATCATGGTTCTGAATACAAGAACTAGCTGCCGTTCCAGCAGCTGCAAGTTACAGATGTTGACAGGTTTATGTAGAAATGTATGGCCAAGGGTTAGATGTAGGGGAGCGCACTTCTGCTATAACAGGAGCAGCAACATGACGAATGATACCAATAAATGCAGAAAAGATTTGGAGAAGGGGAGGGCGAGAAATGTATTGAAATCCAAGTGTTCACGACAGCTGAGAAGCATCTATGAATTAACACGAGGAACGCAACAGGAGGGTAGTAGGATCGCCTTGAGGAAGGGAGGATGAATAAGGAAAACTAAGTAAATCATCAGAGTATGATTTGTATGCGCATAGAAGAGGACAGATGGTTTTCAGATCAAGACGGAAGGTGTTGAACATGTAACGCTGATGTAGAACAGCATCTATATGTCAGGATGTGTCACATGAAATGGATCGTGGAGAGAAGCGTTAACTGAATCATACATAAAGGAGTTTTGCGCATCTTTACCTGCGAGTAAGGCGCTGTCTAGGATGTCTGTCAATCAAGTTTATGATAAATGTATTGGCGATGGTTTGGTGTGTGTATATTTATACATATATACATATACATGTATATTTATATTTATAAAATTAACAATTTTATAAATATAAAATTTATATTCATATAATATTTATATTTATATGTGTGTGTATATTTATACATATATACATATATACGTATATATATATATATATATATATATATATATATATATATATACATACATATATATATATATATATAATATATATAGATATATATATATATTAATATATATATATATCATATATATATATAAATAATATAGGTATATATGTGCGGTGTGTGTGTGTGTATATATATATATATATATATATATATATATATATATATATATATATATATATATATATATATATATTATATGGTATATATAGTGTATGTATGTATGGTGTATATGTGTGTATATATATATATATATATATATATATATATTATATATATATATATAATAAATATACATATAAAGATCTATATATAGATAAATATATACATATATACAAAATAAACAATATATATATAAATATAATATAATATATATTATATATATACATATATATATAAACAGTGTATATATATATATATATATATATATATTCTATACTATGATATATCTATATGTTGTGTGTGTGTTGTGTGTGTGTGTGTGTGTGTGTGTGTGTGTGTGTGTGTGTGTGTGTGTGTGTGTGTGTGTGTGTGTTTATGTATATGTATTTGTGTGTGAAAGAAGGAATAATGTAGTGACGCATTTAAGATAGAAATATAAATACCTTCCGGACCGTGATTGGAACCCCCGTCCCTCGGAATAAGACAGGCATTATCACCACGACGTGAAGAAAAGCACACGCACACACAACCGCCGCCTGACTGACTCAGTGGAAGTAACCCATACAGACAATGCCCTTGGGCACTCGACGGG
>NW_028234409.1:21255120-21257620 GCF_977035675.1 Penaeus japonicus | reverse complement strand
TGGGTGATGGGGTTGGTGGGTGGGTGTGGGTGTGAGTTATATGAGTGTGGTGTGTGTGTGTGAGTTGATGAGTGTGTAGTGTGTTGTGGTGTGGTGTGGGTGTGTCTGTGTGTGTGGGAGTTGTAATGTGAGTGTGTGGAGGTGGTGTAGTGAGTGAGTGGGTGGATGTGATTGTGTTGTGAGTGTTGAGTGTGAGAGTTAGGGTGGAGTGTATGTGAGAGTGTGTAGAGGTAGATGGTGTGTGGGTGAGGTCATTAGTGGTGGTGGGTGGGTGGGGGTGGGGTGGTGGGGTGGGGGGGGTGCGTTTGTATGAGTGAGTTGTGTGAGTGTGTGTGTGTGTGAGTGTGAGTGTGTGTTTGTGAGTGTGGTGTGTGTGGGTATGGTGGATGTGTTTTTTTTTTTAAGGTATAGTGTTGTGTGTGTGGGGTGAGTTTGTGTAAGTGTGGGTGTTTGTCTGTATGGAGTGTTGAGTGTTGTGTGAGTGTGAGTTGACCGTGTTTGGGGGGGTTTGGTGTGTGTGTGTGTGAGTGTGTGATGTGTTGTGTCTGTGTGGGTCGCTCTATCTTCTCTCTCTCTCAATCTCGATCTATCTCATACTACTCTATGTCTGTCTCTCTCTATCACAATCACTCTATCTCTATCATTCTGCTCTCATTGGTGTGTGCGTGTGTGTGTGTGTGTGGTTGTGTGTGAGTGTGTGTTGTGAGTGTGGGTATGGTGGGTGTGTGTGAGGTGTGTGGAGTGTTGTGTACTGTTGTGAGTGTGTAGTTGTGTGTGTGTTGTGATGTAGTGGTGAGTAGTGTAGTTGTGCTGTGTGTGGGAGGTGAGTATAGTGTGTTTGTGTGTGTGGAGTTGTGTGAGTGGTGAGTGGTGTGTGCTGTGTGGTGATTTAGTGTGCTGTGTGGGCGTGCAGGATGTGTGTGTAGTGTGTGAGTTTGTATGTGTGTGAGTTTCTGTGTGTGAGTGTGTGTGTGTGTGTTGTGTGTGGTTGTTGTGTGTGGGTTTATGTTGTGTGCTGAAGTGAGTGTGATGTGTGGGTGGGGGACTGTGGTGTGGGTGTGAGAGTTGTAGGAGTGTGTGTGTGTGTGTGTGTGTGTTAGTGTGTGGGGGGTGTTTGTTGTCTGTGGTGTGTGTTGTTGTGTGTTGTGAGTGTTTTGTGTGTGGGTATGTAGGTGTGTGTTGTGTGTGAGTTGTGTGTTGAGTGTGTAGTGTAAGAAGTGTCGTGTGTGTGTGGTGTAGTGTAGTGGTGTGGGGGGCGGGGGGGGTGGGGGGCGTGGGGGGGGGGGGGGCGGGGGGGGGCGGGGTAGGGGGGGTATGTGAGGGTGGGAGTGTGGTGTGTGTTGGTTTTTGGTGGAGTGTGGGATTCGTAGTGTGATGTTGTGTCGTCTGTGGTGGTGAGTGTGTGAGTGGTGGGTATGTGTGGGTATATATATAAATCTCTCCTCATATCTATCTCATCTCTAGTGTACTGTGAGTGTGTGTGGAGTGTGTGTGTGGTGTGTGTGGTGGGGTGAGTCGTTCTGCAGTGTGTGTCTGACGTGGGGTGTGTGTGTGTGTTGTGTGTGGGAGTGAGTGTGTTGGTGGTGTGTGTCTGTGGGTTGTGGTGTGTGTGTGTGTGGTTGTGTGTTTAACGTGTATGAGTCTGTGAGTGTGGTAGTGTATGTGTGTGTGTAGGTGGCGTGTGCTGTATGTCGATTGTGTTTTCAGTGTGTGTTGTTTGTGTCGTGTATTGTCGGGTCTTTGTGTGTGTGTGTGTGGTGAGTGAGTGTGATGTTAGAGTGGTGTGTGTGTTGTGTGAGTGTGTGAGTGTGTGAGTGTGAGGTGGGGGGGGGAGGGGGGGGGGGGGGGGGTGGGCGGGGGGGGGGGGGGGTCTGTGTGGGTTTGTGTGTGAGTGTGTGTGGTGATGTGTGTGTGGTGTGTGGGTGTGCTGTGTGTGTGTGTAAGTGTGGCTATCTCTCTCGTATATTATATCTCTCTCTCTAATCTCTACTCTCTCTCTCTCTCTCTCTCTCTCTCGAGTGTGAGTGTGTGTGTGTGTGTGTGTGTGTGCGTGTGTGAGTGTGAGCGGTGTCTGTGGGAGTGACGTGTGCGTGTGGTGAGAGAGAGTTTGTGTGAGTTAGAGTGTGTGAGATGTTTGTGGGGGGGGGGTGTGGGGGGAGTGGGGGGGGGGTAGAGTGGGTGGGGGTGGGTGTGTGTGGCGAGTTGTATTGTGTGTGTTAGTGGTAGTGTGTGATGATGTGATGTTCACGTTGTCAGATGTGAGTGTGGACTGTGTGGGTCTCACATATCTCAATTATCTCTATATCTAATATCTCTACTCATCTCTCTCTCTTCTAACTAAGTGTGTGTGTGAGTGTTTGGAGTGTGTAGTGCTTATATATATTTTTATTAATAGAGTACAATATCAGAACATATGGATAGATTTCTTTAGATCTATTATATACATATATCCCCGTAGAATTTTATATATAACCTATGTATATAAAAATATATACATTGG
>NW_028234409.1:21244018-21250020 GCF_977035675.1 Penaeus japonicus | reverse complement strand
ACCACACCCCAAACCCGAGAGAAAAAACCCCCAGTATACACAGAAATGAATTCCCCCCATGTTGGGCCGGGGAAAAAAAACCCTTTCCCCGTTTTTATAAAAATCAGGGGTAAGAAATATGAACAAACGTAGAGGCGCGTGATAATAACCAAACTGTTGCACATGTTGATAATGCTGAAGTGGTCCATGGGGCCATGCATTAGCATGCAAACCAGCCAATCAAAAATTCTAGCCGCTAGGTAGCGCAGTCGTTAGGCTGCCGTCTTCCATCCCCGTGGTCAGCAGATCGACCCCGTCCAAGCTCGTGAGTTTCCACTGTCGCTTGGTGGTCACCGCCATGTCTGGACGACACGATGGGTAAGGACCAAGCTCAGATTGAGTCAACACTCGTTGGCACATTCTCTGAAGACTCAGCACATGTTGACACAGGCGGGCTCGGCTCTTTGCATATATGCGAAGCATCTGCTCTGCAAACCTACCTTAACCTTAACCATATTCATGCAGCAGCAGGCAGGAATCCCTCGCGTAGCTGTTTCAGCTCCAAACGTTACTGCCTTCTCTAGATAGACGTCAGCTTCCAATGACTCCCAGTTGCTAAGGCAATGCGACCCGCACTCATGTATAATGCCCAGTACTGGTTGTCCCTCTATATGATCAGAGGGTCCACTTGCACCAGGTCATTATGTACATTTTCGTTGAACCATTTTTGATCTTTTCTTACTACAGTCTTGGTTATTGGCATATATATATATCGACTACTTTATTATAGATCTCACAAAATCTACATTACTGAATGCCTATATATTCTTCATTTAGAACCTTAAATCTATTACTCAACTGTTTTTTTCCCTATAAAATATAATATTTTAATTTCATTATTAAATGACCCCTTTTCTCCCGATGGGGGGCTGAATTCTAAATCTTTTATATTTGTCCGTAGTGTATTCACTTGTGCTTTGGTGAAGGCAATGCTCATTTACGATTCCCGGTAATTTCGCACTCCATGAATCATGATTGTGTTTTTAGAATTAAGATTTCCCAGTCATTTGTATTTTTTTTCCATTTGGTCGCCCTGATACTGCTTGTTTGGCTTTCCTTTTTCGTTTCTTCTTTGTTAATTTTTAGTTTTGACTTTTAGTTTTTCTGTAAAATTTCCCTATATTCTTTGCTTAAATTTTCTCTTATCCCAATTTCCTCGTATTGTTCATAGTTTTTTTTCCGTTATCATTATTTAGTTTACTTGATTGTATCTGGTAACGTTTGCTTAGTTAAGATTGTCCCTTTTAATAGCCGTTTTTTTTTTTTTTTTTCTTTCTCGAACATTCTCATTCTTCGGTGTGCGACTACGTCTTTCTCTGTGAATTCAGGATTTATGGATCTCAGTATATCCCTAATCAATTTCTTAACCTCATAGTACCTATCAATGATGTCTTGCAATACTTTCCTGCGTGTCCCTGATTAACTACACCCTTATTAATATTTCCTAAGTTTGCTTTGTTCTTAGCATGTTGTCCCAGCTATGACTTAAATTCTGTGTTTGCTAGTTTCTGTGTTTGCTAATTTCTATTTCTTTTCATTTACGATATATTTCACTTTTACCATATCGGCGAACGTAGCTTTGAATTTGTCTGCATCTTCTGAGATTTCAGTTTTATTATTTGTCAATTTCTCCCAATTTCTGCCTTGTTCCATGTGCTTTGATTACTTCCATTACTTTGTTTCCAAAGTCTTCTGCATTAACATGTTACATCCAATGCTTAAATTCTTTCACTGTCTTTTCTTGGTTTTGTGCAGTCTCCCGTAGAGTAACGTTATTTCTCTGGACGTTTAGCCGTCTGGTTAGTGGTAACGTGCCGGCCTCACATCCCACTGGTCGGCAGGTCGAGCCCCATCCAAGCTATTGAATTTCCACTGTTGCCTGGCGGTCATTGCTGTTGCTGGGAATCACGGCAGGTAAGGACCAAGCTCAGATCGAGTCAACGCTCGTTGGCACACTCTCTCACGAGTCAGCACACGGGCTCGCCTCAGCATCTGCTCTTCAAATCTAGCTTATCCTTTTCCTGATTCTGTACGTTTTCTACGAGTTTCCTCAGTTTTGCGTTTGCTCGTTTCTCGAATTCAATTTCATCCTAAAGTTAATCTTAACCTCTGATCAAGTCATTTACGAGGGCTTCAATACCTTCAATTCTTTTCTTGACTTCTTTCAGCTTCATTTTCCTCTTTTATTAATATCTACTAACAAGTACAACTTACAGTGCGGTCTTATTCGTCTTAATCTCGAATAAATTCTTGTATTTTCTTGTTTACACATTATAGATGACTTATATGCATTGCAACCAGACTAGGGGCCTCCTATCATATCTATCTTTCTGCCACGAAAGACCGTCCTACAATCACGTCTTGTCGCAGACGCGGCTTCTTCTGTCCTAATTCCAGCACCATCACGCAGACACTTGAAATGCTTCAGAATGAAGCTACCAGGATTATTCTGGCTGTCCTAATTCTGGCAACCATCATGCAGACGCTTGAAATGCTTCAGAATGAAGCTACCAGGATTATTCTGGCTGTCCTAATTCTGACAACCATCATGCAGACGCTTGAAATGCTTCAGAATGAAGCTTAACTGGGATTTATTCTTTGGCTGTCCTTAGTTCCCAGCAACCATCATGGACGCTTGAAATGCTTCAGAAAGAAGCTACCAGGATTATTCTGGCTGTCCTAATTCCAGCAACCATCATGCAGACGCTTGAAATGCTTCAGAATGAAGCTACCAGGATTATTCTGGCTGTCCTAATTCCAGCAACCATCATGCAGACGCTTGAAATGCTTCAGAATGAAGCTACCAGGATTATTCTGGCTGTCCTAATTCTGACAACCATCATGCAGACGCTTGAAATGCTTCAGAATGAAGCTACCAGGATTATTCTGGCTGTCCTAATTCCAGCAACCATCATGCAGACGCTTGAAATGCTTCAGAATGAAGCTACCAGGATTATTCTGGCTGTCCTAATTCCAGCAACCATCATGCAGACGCTTGAAATGCTTCAGAATGAAGCTACCAGGATTATTCTGGCTGTCCTAATTCCAGCAACCATCATGCAGACGCTTGAAATGCTTCAGAATGAAGCTACCAGGATTATTCTGGATGCCCCCAAGTAGACGGACTTCCTTAACATCTGCATGGAGGCAAATCTTCATACCTTAGTCACTCGGATTGACCTAATGAAGGCCCAGTTCCATGCGAAGGTCATTCAGGTTTCCCTAGACTCACGCATGCAGGACCTGCAGCACCTCAGAGAGGAATCCAGAACCTCCCCATCAGATAGGTAGTATGGTGGCGCCATAGGGCATAAGCCAGGACTTTTCTCGCCATGAATATAAAGGAGGCAAGGTGGATCGATTTTGTTAAAAACTAACAAGAAAAATATCACTCGCCTTTCAGGTCTCAAGGTGACCATTTCTGCTCCTTCTCTCGCACTACTTTGTTGTCTATCTTTTTTGCTCATGATAAAGAGCTTAAACACCAGAACGCTTTCCTCTATCATAATAGGGAAAATGTGCACCAGTCACAAAGCAATCTCCTGAAACTATTTTATAAACTTTAATTCCATACACCTTTTATATAAAAGCCCAACCTAATATGGGTCCAAGCCTTCAGGTATGTGTTTGTGGAACCCCCTCGCCAACCCGCCCCTCCTTTCAAGTGACACTTTACCAGAACTTAAAAGGAACAGTCCCCTTTGCGTTCGTAAATCGTCAAACGCCCACTCTGATTGAAGTTTCTTTTAAACTTTTTTATTTGGTCTGCAGAGAAACCCTGGGTTTTTAATATTTTGCGGTCTCGCTGTCTCGCTATCTTGGATATTCTGCCTGAGATATGAAGAACTCGGATTTAAATATTTTTAGTGAGAGTTCGTACCTTAGAAGGTGCTATTACCGATCCAACTTTTTTATTCCACGAATCGAAATGCATTACCACGCCTTTCCATTTATGCTTTTTTTTATATATATATATTATTATTTTATTTATAATATAGAGAATAATATTATTTATATTATTTATTTATATTATATATTATGTATATAATATATTTATTATATAATATATATATTTGTATTTATATATGTATTTAAAACGGTTTTTATATACATTTATTTTTTATTTATTTTTTATATTTATATTTGTATATATATATTTTAAATTTTATTTATTATATTTTATATATTATATATATATATATATTTTTATATATATATATTTTATATATATTTATATATTATACAGGTATATATATACAGGTTTATAAAAATTTATATATATATATATTTTATATTTATTTATTTTATTTTTATTTGATATATATATTTTTATACGGGTTTATTTATACCTATATTTATATTATATATATATATTTATATTTTTTTAAATTTATATATTTTAACCACCACACACTTTATATTTTTTATTTATTTATTTTATATTTATATATATATATTTATATATATTTATATATTTTTTCGCCTGTTTCCCTTTAATATAGAAATTTATGGTTGGTTTTGTTTATTTATGAAAGGGTTTTCTGATTTTTTTTCAATTAAAGAGCGAGATGCGCAATCTAAGCGTCCAAATCAGGACCCGTTTTATTTACATTCGAGAGAGACAATGTGGGAACCCCGGCTGTGATATTTGGGTTTTTGGTCTCCCCACTTTTTGGGTTTTGGGCGATTGTAGTGTTATTTCTTCCAAGTTGTGTTTCTTGTGGGGCTTATGTGGATTCGATGGGTTCAGCTCAGGGTTTTATGGGGGGTATTTGATCTCAGTGGGAGGGTTTTTTGGGGAAAAGTTACCGAAATTGAACACATTATTTCTCTTGCATCTTAAAAATTAAAATTTGGGTCACTGTTGTAACAATATTTAAAAAACTTGGGGCAAAGCTTTTACCCAATTCCATGTGTTGAATCCGGTGTGAGTTTTAAGAATAAAGAATTTAAAAGGATTCAAAACGGGGCATTTGGGCCTTTTTTTCTGAATATATAGTTGATTTATATATATATATATATATTTTATATATATAAGTATATATATATATATTGTAGTGTGTATATTATTTATTTTATTGATATAGTTTCGTATTATATTTTGTTAGTTTATATGGGGTTTGATCGTGAGTGTATATTTATTATATATATTTTATTTTAGATAGTATTTGTATATTGATATTATAGAATAAGCTAAATATATTATTATATTTTTGTATATTGTATTTATATGTGGTTTATTACTGCTTTTAAGGTTTGATAGATGATAAATATATGATATAGGTAATATATGGGGAGAAGAATTTTTTTTTTTTTTTTTTTTTTTTTTTTTTTTTTTTTTTTTTTTTTTTTTTTTTTTTTTTTTTTTTTTTTTTTTTTTAAAAAAAAAAAAAAAAAAAAAAAAAAAAAAAAAAAAAAAAAAAAACATATTGATAATAGATAAATATAGTATAGATATATAAGACATATATATATATTTATATATATATATATATAAATATATATAATATAAATATATATATATATATATGTATAGAGATATGTAATGTTATTAGTGACATAATTTATATTTATATATATAGATATGGATATATATATATTGTTAAATAAATATATATATATTGAAGATTTATTTATGAGTATGTATCTATTGAAATAACTATGTCTAGAGCTATCGATCTATCTATTTTGATAGATGATAGATAGACAGAGTATAGATATAGTTATATCGTATGAAGACATACATATTTATATATATATATAATATATATATAATATATATATATATATATATCTCTATATACATATAATATAGTTATATATCGATATAGATATATATATAAATATATATATACAAATATAAACATACAGATATAAATATATATATATATATATAAGATTTATATATATATATATTTATAATATATATATATAAAATATATACATGATAGATATACATATAG
>NW_028234409.1:21236518-21239018 GCF_977035675.1 Penaeus japonicus | reverse complement strand
TGCTGGAATTAGGACACCAGAATAATCCTGGTCTTCAAAAAAATGTTCTGAAACATTTCAAGCGTCTGCCATGTATGGTCTGGAATTAGGACAGCCAGAATAAATCCTGGTAAAGCTTCATTCGGAAGCATTTCAAAGCGTCTCAATGAATGTTGCTGGAATGAGGACAGCCCCCAGGAATAATCCTGGAGCTGTCATTCTGGCGGAAAGCATTTCAAGCGTCCTGCAATGAAATGGTTTGCAGAAATTAGGACAGCCAGAAATAATCCGTGGTAGCAGCTTCATTCTGAGCTTTCAAAAATGCGTCTGCAGTGATTTGCTGGAATTAGGGACAGGCCAGAATAATCCTGGTAGCTTCAATTCTGACAGCATTTTCAAGGACGTCCTGCTAGAGGGTTGTCTTGAAGTAGGACAGCCAAATAATCCCAGGTGACGCTGGGGGGGGGGGTTAGCCCTTCAATTCTGAAGCTTTTCAAAAGCGTCTGCATGAATTGGTTGCTGGAATTAGACAGCCAGAATAATCCTGAGCTGCTTCTGAAGGCCATTCAAGCGTCCGCAGATGGTTTGTCCAGAATTAGGACAGCCAGAATAATCCTGGTAGCTTCATTCTGAATCAATTTCAACAAGCGTCCGTGCAATGATGGTTGCCAAGAATTAAGGACAGCCATAATAATCCTGGTAAGCTTCCAATTCTGAAGCATTTCAAGTGTTCTGCGTGATGGTTGCCAAATTAGGACAGCCAAATAATCCTGGTAGCTTCTATTCCGGAACATTTTCAAGTGCGGCGTAGTGTGGGCCTGAATTAGGACAGAAGAACGGCAAAAACCGCGTCTGCGGACAAGACTGAGTTGTAACGGGTCTTTCGTGGCAAAGAGATAGATATGATATGGAGGCCCCCTAGTCCTGGTTGCAATGCATATAAGGTCAATTCTAGAATGTGTAATACAAAGAAAATACAAGAATTTATTCGAGATTAAGACGAATAAGACCGCACTGTAAGTTGTACTTGTTAGTAGATATTAATAAAAGAGGAAAATGAAGCTGAAAGAAGTCAAGAAAAGAATTGAAGGTATTGAAGCCCTCGTAAATGACTTGATCAGAGGTTAAGATTAACTTTAGATGAAAATTGAATTCTGAGAAACTAAAGCAAACGCAAAAAGACATGAGGGAAAAACATCGTAAAAACGTACAGAAGTCAGGAAAAGGATAAGCTAGATTTTGAAGAGCAGATGCGGAGGCGAGCCCGTGTGCTTAACTCGTGAGAGAGTGTGCCAACGAGCGTTGAAACCTTTCGAGCTGAGCTTGGTCCCTTGACCTCCGTGATCCCCCCAGCAATAGCAATGACCGCCAGGCAACAGTGGAAATTCAATAGCTTGGATGGGGCTCGACCTGCCGACCAGTGGGATGTGAGGCCGGCACGTTACCACTAACCAGACGGCTAAACGTCCAGAGAAATAACGTTACTCTACGGGAGACTGCACAAAACCAAGAAAAAGAACAGTGGAAAGAAATTTAATGCATTGATGTTACATGTTAATGCAGAAACTTGGAAACAAAGTAATGGAAGTAATCAAAGCACATGGAACAAGGCAGAAATTGGGAGAAATTGACAAATAATAAAACTGAAATCTCAGAAGATGCAGACAAATTCAAAGCTACGTTCGCCGATATGGTAAAAGTGAAATATATCGTAAATGAAAAGAAATAGAAATTAGCAAACACAGAAACTAGCAAACACAGAATTTAAGTCATAGCTGGGACAACATGCTAAGAACAAAGCAAACTCTATGGAATATTAATAAGGTTGGTAGATTAAATCAAGGGACTCGCAGGAAAGTAATTGCAAGACATCATTGATAGGTACTAAGAGGTTTAAAGAAAATTGATTAGGGATATACTGAGATCCATAAATCCTGAATTCACAGAAAAAGACGTAGTCCCACACCGAAGAATGAGAATGTTCGAGTAAAAGAAAAAAAAAAAAAACAAAAAAAAAAAAACGGCTATTAAAAGGGACAATCTTAACTAAGCAAACGTTACCAGATACAATCAAGTAAACTAAATAATGATAACGGAAAAAAAACTATGAACAATACGAGGAAATTGGGATAAAGAAAATTAAGCAAAGAATATAGGAAATTTTAACAGAAAAACTTAAAAGTCAAAACTAAAAATAATTAACATGAAGAAACGAAAAAGAAAGCCAAACATGCAGTATCTGCGGCACCAAATGGATAAAAATACAAATGACCTAGGGAGAATTCTTAATTTCTAAAAACACAATCATGAATTCATGGAAGTGCGAAATTACCGATGCTAAACTGAGCATTGCCTTCACCAAAGCACAAGTGAATACACTACGGACTAATATAAAAAGTTTTAGAATTCAGAGCCCCCCATCGGGAGAAAAGGGGTCATTTAATAATGAAATTAAAATATTATATTTTATAGGGAAAAAAACAGTTGAGTAATAGATTTAAGGTTCTAAATGAAGAATATA
>NW_028234409.1:21209018-21224018 GCF_977035675.1 Penaeus japonicus | reverse complement strand
GTTGTAGAGCATTTGGGTGCATGGCAAAGTCAACCATCCACAGACTTCGAGAACGAGAACCGGCGATTAGCTGCATCGCACCAGTTATGCCTGACCACCGTCACTATCACGCCTTCAAAGTCTACCTATACTCACGGCAGTTATGCCATGAATGATTTTTCTCATATAGTGTGTTATGTAATGCGTTTACGCGGGTCACCTCTTAGTGCCCACTGCAGTCATTCGTTTTGATGCATGCAACGTGGATTTTGTGTACCTATTAGTTCCCATTAGTTCTCCCGAGGACGCCCAAAGCTAGGAGATGAAGCAACGGCTCTGATCGGAGATGACGTCATCTGGAACACCGAGGCGGCTGAACCGGCTACACAGGAAGGCCTCGGCGCAGTCCTGTGCGAGAGGCCGTGAATGAGGCTGAATACCTTGCGGCGAATCTGCTTGGTGATGAGGGGACGTGGGCGCCCGTCGCAGAGCAAATTGCAGTGATGGATGAACAATAGGCGGTTTTCTCAGGTGGCTAAGTCGACGTAGTTAATCCCAAGGTGCATGATATAGATTTCGATTTGGGAGAGGGCGTCGACAACTGTATTTCTTTTCTCAGCACGTATTCCTTGGAGCAATTGAATTCGGCAACACTGGACAGGCGGCAGCCAGACGAAGCCGGGGCAGAGTGATGGTGCTCTTGGTGGCGTCGAATGCTTGTTGCTGGTCAGTGCCCCATTACTGGTGTCTTGGCTCTCCAGCAAGGGCGTTGTAGAGGGAGCCCATTGTACTTCTATGCTGGAGAGGAACGAATTCCTGGAGGTGCTTGATGGTGGTGGGCGTCGGGTAGTTCATAATTGCCTCCACCTTGGGAGGAAGGGGGCGGGTGCCGGCGGCGGAGATCTCGCGTCCGAGGAATTCCACAGGGGAGGTGCCGAAAACACATTTGCCCTGTCGCACCACTAATAGGAGTCGCAGTACATTCCGGATGTGCTCAAGGTGGAGAAGATGAGGATGTTCTCTACGTAGCAGGCGCAGTAGGGAAGGTCGCCGAGGATGCCGTCCATTAGCCGCTGAAAGGTTGCCCAGAGTAGCGGAGGCCAAAGGTGGAGTAGGAGAGGGTGCATTTCTTCTGGGTGCACGGGGACTTGGAAGTAACCTTTCAGGAGGTCAAGCAAGGGGAAAATCTTTGCCCCGTGGAGGTTTAAAGTGAGATCCACCAGGTTCGGTAATGAGGTTCAGGCGTCGGTTTCGTGGCAAGCTTCAAAGGCGATGGCCAAGGGATCGAGGCTTTTTGGCAGAGACTCATGCCTCCATTTCAGCAAAGGATTGCTTGGCTGTTTGAAGCTTAGAGTGCGCCGGGGGTCACGTGGTCTTTATATTTTGGAAGACGTCACGTTTGGCGGCCTGGCCAGGTTGCTGATGGAATTCAGGTCGGAAGATTTGGTAGAGAAAACCGTAGCGGTCGTCCGTTCTCGCGGGACAGTGATTGATGTAGCCGAGGGGGGTTGCCTTGGAAGTGGTCACGTCAAGGAGCTTGCGGGTAGCGACGTCGACGAGGGTACCTTGATAACTGAGGAAGTCTGCCCCCAGGAGAAGGACAGACTTTGAAAACGAGAACCCCTTTCTTGACAGCATAATGGAGTTTTCACACACACACACACACACACACACACACACACACACACACACACACACACACACACACACACACACACACACACACGCACGCACACACACACACGCAATTGCTTTTTCCTTTAATATAACGAAAATCAGCGCATTTAACTGTAATTCGTATCAGAATTGCTCTAACGTGTATTTTAAGCATTTTTGGCTTTTATTTTCAGGATAGTGTTTTTTTTTTTCTTGCACCTTTTTTCTCGCAATTGCTTTTTCCTTGAATATAACGAAAATCAGCGCATTTAACTGTAATCCGTTTCATTATCAGAATGGCTCTAACGTGTATTTAAAGCATTTTTGACTTTTTTCGGGATCGTGCATTTTTTTTTCTTGCATCCTTTTCTCGCAATTGCTTTTTCCTTTAATATAATAAAAATCAGCGCATTTAACTATAATCCGTTTCATTATCAGAATTGCTCTAACGTGTATTTTAAGCATTTTTTTTTTTTCAGGATCGTGCATTTTTTTTTCTTGCACCTTTTTTGTCGCAATTGCTTTTTCCTTGAATATAACGAAAATCAGCGCATTTAACTGTAAACCGTTTCATTATCAGAATGGCTCTAACGTGTATTTTAAGCATTTTTGGCTTTTTTGTCAGGATCGTCCATTTTTTTCTTGCACATTTTTTCTTACAATTGCTTCTTCCTTTAACATAACGAAAATCAGCGCATTTAACTGTATTTCGCTTCCTTATCAGAATGGCTCTAACGTGTATTTTAAGCTCTTTTTTTCAGGATCGTGCATTTTTTTTCACCTTTTTCGTCGCAATTGCTTTTTCCTTTAACATAACGAAAATCAGCGCATTTACCTATATTCCGTTTCATTATCAGAATGGCTCCAACGTGTATTTTAAGCATTTTTGGCTTTTTTTCAGGATCGTGCATTTTTTTTCACTTGCACCTTTTTTTCTCGCAATTGCTTTTTCCTTTAATATAACGAAAAAAACGCAATCTAACTGTAATCCGTTTAATTATCAGAATGACTCTAAAGTGTAATTTAAGCATTTTTGTTTTTTTTTTCAGAATCATGCATTTATTTTCTAGCCCCTTTTTTCTCGCAATTGCATTTTCCTTTAATATAATCAAAACCAACGCATTTAACTGTAATCCGTTTCATTATCAGAATGTCTCAAACCTGTATTTTAAGTATTTTTGGCTTTTTCTTTGAAAATCAGCGCATTTAACTGTAATAAGTTTCATTATTAAAATGGCTCTAACGAGTATTTTAAGCATTTTTGGCTTTTTTCAGGATCGTTCATTTTTTTTTCTTGAACCTTTTTTCTACCAATTACTTCTTAGGCTCAATGATGCAAATGACTTAAATAACAGGAAATAATGCGAATATCAGCAAAATGCAGCGCCCTCTTGCATTTTTCCCTTAATTATTGCGAAATATGCAACGTAAAAAAAGAAAAAAAAATAAATGATGAAAATGCCTAGAAAGTGATAGAATTACGCTACTCTGGCTAAAATCGCAGTGTTTTGCGAAAAAACACAGGAAATAATCAGCAAACTGCAGCGCCCTCTACCATTTGCCTTAATTATTGCGAAATATGCAATACCTTGCATAGCAATAGGCTCAATGATGCAAATGACTTAAATAACAGGAAATAATGCGAATATCAGCAAAATGCAGCGCCCTCTTGCATTTTTCCCTTAATTATTGCGAAATATGCAACGTAAAAAAAGAAAAAAGAATAAATGATGAAAATGCCTAGAAAGTGATAGAATTACGCTACTCTGGCTAAAATCGCAGTGTTTTGCGAAAAAACACAGGAAATAATCAGCAAACTGCAGCGCCCTCTACCATTTGCCTTAATTATTGCGAAATATGCAATACCTTGCATAGCAATAGGCTCAATGATGCAAATGACTTAAATAACAGGAAATAATGCGAATATCAGCAAAATGCAGCGCCCTCTTGCATTTTTCCCTTAATTATTGCGAAATATGCAACGTAAAAAGAAAAAAAGAATAAATGATGAAAATGCCTAGAAAGTGATAGAATTACGCTACTCTGGCTAAAATCGCAGTGTTTTGCGAAAAAACACAGGAAATAATCAGGAAACTGCAGCGTCCTCTACCATTTCCCTTAATTATTGCGAAATATGCAATACCTTGCATGGAAATAGGCTCAATGATGCAAATGACTTAAATAACAGGAAATAATGCGAATATCAGCAAAATGCAGCGCCCTCTTGCATTTTTCCCTTAATTATTGCGAAATATGCAACGTAAAAAAAGAAAAAAGAATAAATGATGAAAATGCCTAGAAAGTGATAGAATTACGCTACTCTGGCTAAAATCGCAGTGTTTTGCGAAAAAACACAGGAAATAATCAGCAAACTGCAGCGCCCTCTACCCTTTCCCTTAATTATTGCGAAATATGCAATACCTTGCATAGCAATAGGCTCAATGATGCAAATGACTTAAATAACAGGAAATAATGCGAATATCAGCAAAATGCAGCGCCCTCTTGCATTTTTCCCTTAATTATTGCGAAATATGCAACGTAAAAAAAGAAAAAAGAATAAATGATGAAAATGCCTAGAAAGTGATAGAATTACGCTACTCTGGCTAAAATCGCAGTGTTTTGCGAAAAAACACAGGAAATAATCAGCAAACTGCAGCGCCCTCTACCATTTCCCTTAATTATTGCGAAATATGCAATACCTTGCATAGCAATAGGCTCAATGATGCAAATGACTTAAATAACAGGAAATAATGCGAATATCAGCAAAATGCAGCGCCCTCTTGCATTTTTCCCTTAATTATTGCGAAATATGCAACGTAAAAAAAGAAAAAAGAATAAATGATGAAAATGCCTAGAAAGTGATAGAATTACGCTACTCTGGCTAAAATCGCAGTGTTTTGCGAAAAAACACAGGAAATAATCAGCAAACTGCAGCGCCCTCTACCATTTGCCTTAATTATTGCGAAATATGCAATACCTTGCATAGCAATAGGCTCAATGATGCAAATGACTTAAATAACAGGAAATAATGCGAATATCAGCAAAATGCAGCGCCCTCTTGCATTTTTCCCTTAATTATTGCGAAATATGCAACGTAAAAAAAGAAAAAAGAATAAATGATGAAAATGCCTAGAAAGTGATAGAATTACGCTACTCTGGCTAAAATCGCAGTGTTTTGCGAAAAAACACAGGAAATAATCAGCAAACTGCAGCGCCCTCTACCATTTCCCTTAATTATTGCGAAATATGCAATATCTTGCTCAATTATGCAAATCACTTAAATAACAGGAAATAATGCGAATATCAGCAAAATGCAGCGCCCTCTTGCATTTTTCCCTTAATTATTGCGAAATATGCAACGTAAAAAAAGAAAAAAGAATAAATGATGAAAATGCCTAGAAAGTGATAGAATTACGCTACTCTGGCTAAAATCGCAGTGTTTTGCGAAAAAACACAGGAAATAATCAGCAAACTGCAGCGCCCTCTACCATTTCCCTTAATTATTGCGAAATATGCAATACCTTGCATAGCAATAGGCTCAATGATGCAAATGACTTAAATAACAGGAAATAATGCGAATATCAGCAAAATGCAGCGCCCTCTTGCATTTTTCCCTTAATTATTGCGAAATATGCAACGTAAAAAAGAAAAAAGAATAAATGATGAAAATGCCTAGAAAGTGATAGAATTACGCTACTCTGGCTAAAATCGCAGTGTTTTGCGAAAAAACACAGGAAATAATCAGCAAACTGCAGCGCCCTCTACCATTTCCCTTAATTATTGCGAAATATGCAATACCTTGCATAGCAATAGGCTCAATGATGCAAATGACTTAAATAACAGGAAATAATGCGAATATCAGCAAAATGCAGCGCCCTCTTGCATTTTTCCCTTAATTATTGCGAAATATGCAACGTAAAAAAAGAAAAAAGAATAAATGATGAAAATGCCTAGAAAGTGATAGAATTACGCTACTCTGGCTAAAATCGCAGTGTTTTGCGAAAAAACACAGGAAATAATCAGCAAACTGCAGCGCCCTCTACCATTTCCCTTAATTATTGCGAAATATGCAATACCTTGCTCAATGATGCAAATGACTTAAATAACAGGAAATAATGCGAATATCAGCAAAATGCAGCGCCCTCTTGCATTTTTCCCTTAATTATTGCGAAATATGCAACGTAAAAAAAGAAAAAGAATAAATGATGAAAATGCCTAGAAAGTGATAGAATTACGCTACTCTGGCTAAAATCGCAGTGTTTTGCGAAAAAACACAGGAAATAATCAGCAAACTGCAGCGCCCTCTACCATTTCCCTTAATTATTGCGAAATATGCAATACCTTGCATAGCAATAGGCTCAATGATGCAAATGACTTAAATAACAGGAAATAATGCGAATATCAGAAAAATGCAGCGCCCTCTTGCATTTTTTTTCTTAATTATTGCGAAATATGCAACGTAAAAAAAGAAAAAAGAATAAATGATGAAAATGCCTAGAAAGTGATAGAATTACGCTACTCTGGCTAAAATCGCAGTGTTTTGCGAAAAAACACAGGAAATAATCAGCAAACTGCAGCGCCCTCTACCATTTGCCTTAATTATTGCGAAATATGCAATACCTTGCATAGCAATAGGCTCAATGATGCAAATGACTTAAATAACAGGAAATAATGCGAATATCAGCAAAATGCAGCGCCCTCTTGCATTTTTCCCTTAATTATTGCGAAATATGCAACGTAAAAAAAGAAAAAAGAATAAATGATGAAAATGCCTAGAAAATGATAGAATTACGCTACTCTGGTTAAAATCGCAGTGTTTTGCGAAAAAAACACAGGAAATAATCAGCAAACTGCAGCGCCCTCTACCATTTCCCTTAATTATTGCGAAATATGCAATACCTTGCATAGCAATAGGCTCAATGATGCAAATGACTTAAATAACAGGAAATAATGCGAATATCAGCAAAATGCAGCGCCCTCTTGCATTTTTTCCCTTAATTATTGCGAAATATGCAACGTAAAAAAAGAAAAAAGAAAAAAATGATGAAAAATGCCTAGACAAAACGCTAGAAAGTGATAGAATTACGCTACTCTGGCTAAAATCGCAGTGTTTTGCGAAAAAACACAGATATAATCAGCAACTGCAGCGCCTCTACCATTTGCCTTAATTATTGCGAAATATGCAATACCTTGCATAGCAATAGGCTCAATGATGCAAATGACTTAAATAACAGGAAATAATGCGAATATCAGCAACATAAGGCGCCCTCTTGCATTTTCCCCTTAATTATTGAAATATGCAAACGTCTAAAAAGAAAAAATATTGATGAAAAAGCCTAGAAATAGAAAGTGATAGAATTACGCTAGCACCTATTAAATCGCAGTGTTTTCCAAAAAAACACAAGAAATAATCAGCAAACTGCAGCGCCCTCTACCATTTCCCTTAATTATTGCGAAATATGCAATACCTTGCATAGCAATAGGCTCAATGATGCAAATGACCTAAATAACAGGAAATAATGCGAACATTTAACTGTAATCTGTTTCATTATAAGTATGTGTCTAACGTGTATTTTAAGTATTTTTGTTTTTCAATTTCGTATATATTACTTGCATTTTTTTTCTTGCACCTTTTTCTTGCAATTGCTTTTCCTTAAATATAAGGAAAATCAGCGCACTGTAATCCATTTCATTATCAGAATGGCTCTAACGTGTATTTTAAGTATTTTTGTTTTTCTTTCAGGAATGTATATATTACTTTCATTTTTTGCACCTTTTTTCTCGCAATTGCATTTTCTTTTAATATAATGAAAATCAGCGCATTTAAGTGTAATCCGTTTCATCATCAGAATGGCTCTAACGTGAATCAAGCATTTCTTTTTTTCAGGATCTTGTATATTACTTATATTTTTTTTCTTTTTTTTTGCTCCTTTTTTCTCGCAATTGTCTTTTCCTTTAATAAACGAAAATATGCGCATTTAACTTTGATTCGTTTCATTATCAGAGATGTTCTAACCTGTATTTAAGCATTTTTGGCTTTTTTTCAGGATCGTATATATTACTAGCCTTTTTTTTTCTTGTACCTTTTTTCTAGCATTTGTTTTTTCCTTTAATATAACGAAAATCAGCGCATTTAACTGTAATCATTATCAGAATTGTTTTAACCTGTATTTTATGCATTTTTGGCTTTTTTCAGGATCGTATATATTACTTGTATTATTTTACTTTCACCTTTTTTCTCCCAATTACTTTTTCCTTTAATATAACGAAAATCAGCGCATTTAACTGCAATACGTTTCATTATCAGAATGGCTCGAACGTGCATTTTAAACATTTTTGGCTTTTCTCAGGATATTACTTCCATTTTTTTCAATTTTTTCTCGCAATTGCTTTTTCGTTTAATATAACGGAAATCAGCGCATTTAACTATAATCAGTTTCATTATGAGAACGGATCTAACGTATATTTTAAGCTTTTTTTTCAGGATCGTATATATCACTTGCATTTTTTTTTCTTTCACCATTTTTCTCGCAATTGCTTTTTCCTTTAATATAACGAAAATCAGTGGATTTAACTGAAGCGTTTCATTATCAGAATGGCTCTAACGTGTATTTTAAGCCTTTTTTTTCCAGGATCGTATATATTACTTGCATTGTTTTTTTGTTGATGTTTTTCTCGCAATTGCTTTTTCTTTAATATAATGAAAATTACCGTATATAACTATAATTCGTTTCATTACCAGAATGGATCTAACGTGTAATTGAGGCATTTTTTTCTGGATCGTATATATTACTTGCATTCTTTTTTTTTTTCTTTCTTTTTTCTCGCAATTGCTTTTTCCTTTAATATAACGATAATCACATCTTTTAACTGTAATTCGTTTCATTATCAGAATGGTTCTAACGTGTATTTTTAGCATTTTTGGCTTTTTTCAGGATCGTATATATTACTCTTTTTTCCATTTTTTTTCGCAATTGATTTGTCAAATAATACAACGAAAATCAGCGCATTTCATTATTAGAATGGCTCTAACGTGTATTTCAAGTATTTATGGCTTTTTTCAGGATCGTAGATATTAATTGCATTTTTTTTTTTTTGCAATTTATTTTCTTTTTATATAACGAAAATCCTTTTCAATATCAGAATGGCTCTAACGTGTATTTTAAGATCTTTTTTTTTCAGGATCGTCTATATTATTTTCGTTTTTTTTTTCAGGATCGTCATTCTTTTTTTTTTTTTTTTTTTTTTGCACCTTTTTCTCGCACTTCCTTTTTTTCTTTAATATAACGAGATCAGCGCATTTAACTGTAATCCGTTTCATTATCAGAATGGCTCTAACGTGTATTTTAAGCATTTTTGGCATTTTTTTCAGGATCGTCATTTTTTTTTTCTTTCACCTTTTTTCTCGCAATTGATCTTTCCTTTAATATAACATAAATCAGTGCATTTAACTGTAATCCGTTTCGTTATCAGAATGGCTCTAACGTGTATTTTAAGCATTTTTGGCATTTTTTCAGGATCGTCATTTTTTTTTCTTGCACCTTTTTTCTCGCAATTGATTTTTCCTTTAATATAAACAAAAAATCAGTGCATTGAAGTGTAATCCGTTTCGTTATCAAAATGGCTCTAACGTGTATTTTAAGCATTTTTGGCATTTTTTCAGGATCGTCATTTTTTTTCTTGCACCTTTTTTCTCGCAATTGATTTTTCCTTTAATATAACATAAATCAGTGCATTTAACTGTAATCCGTTTCGTTATCAGAATGGCTCTAACGTGTATTTTAAGCATTTTCGGGTTTTTTTCAGAATTGAACTGTAATCCGTTTCGTTATCAGAATGGCTCTAACGTGTATTTTAAGCATTTTTGGATTTTTTTCAGGATCGTCATTTTTTTTTTCTTGCACCTTTTTTCTCGCAATTGATTTTTCCTTTAATATAACAAAAATCAGTGCATTGAACTGTAATCCGTTTCGTTATCAGAATGGCTCTAACGTGTATTTTAAGCATTTTTGGCATTTTTTCAGGATCGTCATTTTTTTTTTCTTGCACCTTTTTTCTCGCAATTGATTTTTCCTTTAATATAGCAAAAATCAGTGCATTGAAGTGTAATCCGTTTCGTTATCAGAATGGCTCTAACGTGTATTTTAAGCATTTTTGGCATTTTTTCAGGATCGTCATTTTTTTTCTTGCACCTTTTTTCTCGCAATTGATTTTTCCTTTAATATAATAAAAATCAGTGCATTGAACTGTAATCCGTTTCGTTATCAGAATGGCTCTAACGTGTATTTTAAGCATTTTTGGCATTTTTTCAGGATCGTCATTTTTTTTTCTTGCACCTTTTTTCTCGCAATTGATTTTTCCTTTAATATAATAAAAATCAGTGCATTGAACTGTAATCCGTTTCGTTATCAGAATGGCTCTAACGTGTATTTTAAGCATTTTTGGCATTTTTTCAGGATCGTCATTTTTTTTTTCTTGCACCTTTTTTCTCGCAATTGATTTTTCCTTTAATATAACAAAAATCAGTGCATTGAACTGTAATCCGTTTCGTTATCAGAATGGCTCTAACATGTATTTTAAGCATTTTTGGCATTTTTTCAGGATCGTCATTTTTTTTCTTGCACCTTTTTTCTCGCAATTGATTTTTCCTTTAATATAGCAAAAATCAGTGCATTGAAGTGTAATCCGTTTCGTTATCAGAATGGCTCTAACATGTATTTTAAGCATTTTTGGCATTTTTTCAGGATCGTCATTTTTTTTTCTTGCACCTTTTTTCTCGCAATTGATTTTTCCTTTAATATAATAAAAATCAGTGCATTGAACTGTAATCCGTTTCGTTATCAGAATGGCTCTAACGTGTATTTTAAGCATTTTTTGGCATTTTTTCAGGATCGTCATTTTTTTTTCTTGCACCTTTTTTCTCGCAATTGATTTTTCCTTTAATATAATAAAAATCAGTGCATTGAACTGTAATCCGTTTCGTTATCAGAATGGCTCTAACGTGTATTTTAAGCATTTTTGGCATTTTTTCAGGATCGTCATTTTTTTTTTCTTGCACCTTTTTCTCGCAATTGATTTTTCCTTTAATATAACAAAAATCAGTGCATTTAACTGTAATCCGTTTCGTTATCAGAATGGCTCTAACGTGTATTTTAAGCATTTTCGTTTTTTTTTCAGGATCGTCATTTTTTTTTCTTGCACCTTTTTTCTCGCAATTGATTTGTTGCTGCAAGCTGCTTGGTGTTCTGGACAGGGCCCTGTGATTTTTTTTCTTTAATCTGCCGGTTGCGTGAGTTGGATCTACTGCGGTCCTTAAGGTGTGTTTGTGTGTGGGTTGTTTCGGCCTGACAGCGTTTTGTGTAGCCTGAACCGGCATTTGTACCATCGGTTCTGCTACCTTTTTTTGTTTTGTTTGGCAGGGTGTCGAGGCGGTTGTGGTGGCAGATGTGCTGTTGCCTCTTGTTCAGGTGACTGGGTGACGTTTGTCGGTGATCTTACGTTTTCTCGCCTGACTGATTGTGTTGTTTGTCAAATATGAGCTTTATCTGGTTGTTCAGTGCCATGGTTGCCGAGGTTTGTGTTGGGAGGAATTACTTTTAGAATCCCCATGAGTCGGATTCTCCCAGGTCGAGCAGTGGGAAGTTGTTTCGGGCTAGGGTATTTTTTGCATGTTGTCTGAAACCGACTGTTAGGTTCTGGATGTGGGCATAGGTGATAAGGATTTCTTTAGAAAGATTGTCTGGGAGTGCCAGCTGCACTGTCTGTTTTATTTTCCTTTTCTTGGCTTATTAATGGTTTCCAGGTGTTTTGAGTTGAGCTACTTCTTTTATTAGTTTTATTTCCTTTTCTTTGTCTTTTTCTGTCATGATTTCCTTTGTCTTTTTCTGTCATGATTTCCTTTGTCTTTTTCTGTCATGATTTCCTTTGTCTTTTCCTGTCACGATTTCCTGGGCACTTTTTATTTCTTCCGTTTTTGTTGAAGGATAGGATTAAGAAGGAAATGTTGAGAGAAAGAGTGGCAGTGGGAGAGTTGCGAGAGGCCAGGCTGAGGTGGTTGGGGCGCGTTGTGCGGAGAGAGGAGAGCTACGTAGGGAACAGAGTGAGGAAGGAGGTGGTTGGGCAGAGAAAGAGGGAAAGACCAAAGAGAAGATGGAAGGACTGTGTGAACGAGGATCTGATGCAAAGGGATTGAAGGAGGAAGATGCAAGAAACAGAGCACTATGGAGGGCAAAAATTCGTACCGGCAACCTCACGTGAATGGGATTAAATCCAGAAGACAAGATACAACAACAACAACAAAAAATGTAAGTAATATATGCGATCCTTAAAAAAGACAAAAATCCTTAAAATAAACGTTAGTGCCATTCTGATAATTAAACGGATTACAGTTAAATGAGCTGATTTTCGTTATGTTAAAGGAAAAAACAATTGCAAGAAAAAAGATGCAAAAAAAAAAAATGTAAGTAATATATACGATCCTTAAAAAAGCCAAAAATACTTAAAACACACGTTAGAGCCATTCTGATAATGGAACGGATTAAAGTTAAATGCGCTGATTTTCCTTATATAAGTAATAACAAAAAAATGCAAGTAATATATACGATTCTGAGAAAAACAAAAATGCTCAAAATACACGATAGAGCCATTCTGATAATGATATGGAACACAGTTAAATGAGCTGATTTTCGTTATATTAAAGGAAAAAGCAATTGCGAGAAAAAAAGTGCAAAATCAACAACAACAAAAATGTAAGTAATATATACGATCCTGAAAAAAGTCAAAAATGCTTAAAATACACGTTAGAGTCATTCTCATGATGAAACAGATTACAGTTAAATGCGTTGATTTGCGTTATATTAAAGGAAAAGACAATTGCGAGAAAAAAGAGGTAAAAAAATGCAAGATATATGTACGGTCCTGAAAAGAAATAATTGCTTAAAATACACGATAGAGCCATTCTGATAATGAAAAGGATTACAGTTAAATGCGCTGATTTTCGTTATATTAAAGGAAAAAAGCAATTGCGAGAGGAAAGATGCAACAAAAAAATGCAAGTATTATATACGATCCTGAGAGAAATGCTTAAAATATACGTTGAAGCTATTCTGACAATGCAATGGATAACATTTTCGTTATTTTAAAGGAAAAAAGTAATTGCGAGAAAAAAGGTGCAAAAATAATAAAAAAAAAATAATAATAAATAAATAAATAAAAACTCAAGTAATATATACGGTCCTGAAAAAAAAGCAAAAAATGATTAAAATACACGTTAGAGCCATTCTGATAATTAAACGGATTACAGTTAAATGAGCTTATTATTTTTTATTTTTTTTTAAGAAAAAAATAATTGCGAGAAAAAAGGTGCAAAAAAAAATGTAAGTAATATATACGATCCTGAAAAAACATAAAATGCTTATAATACACGTTATGAATAATGAAACGAATTACAGTTAAATGCGCTGATTTTCGTATTATTAAAGGAAAAAATAATTGCGAAAAAAGGTGCAACAAAAAGAAAAATGACAGTAATATATACGATCCTGAAAAAAAGGATAAAAAGTGCTTAAAATACACGTTAGAACTACTGTGATAATGAAACGGATTACAGTTTAATGCACTGACTTCCGCTATATTAAAGGAAAAAGCAAGAGCTAGAAAAAAGGTGCAAGAAAAAAAAATGCAAGTAATACAGTATACACGATCCTGAAAAAAATGCTTAAAATACACTTTAGAGCCATTCTGATAATGGAATGGATTACAGTTAAATGTGCATATTTTCGCTATATAAAAGTAAAAATCAATTGCGAGAAAAAAGGTGCAAGAAAAAATATGCAAGTAATATATACGATCCTGAAAAAAACAAAAATGCTTTAAATACACGTTAGAGCCATTCTGAAAATGAAACGAATTACGGTTAAATGCGCATATTTTCGTTATATTAAAGGAAAAAGCAATTGCGAGAAAAAAGTGAAAATATATATATATATACGATCTTGAAAAAAACAAAAAATCCTTAAAATACACGTTAGAGCCGTTCTGATAATGAAACGGATTACAGTAAAATACGCATATTTTCGTTATATTAAAGGAAAAAGCAATTCCGAGGGAAAAGGTGCAAGAAAAAAAAAAATGCAAGTAATATACACGATCCTGAAAAAAACAAAAATGCTTAAAATACACGTTAGAGCCGTTCTGATAATGAAACGGATTACAGTTAAATAAACATATTTTCGTTATATTAAAGGAAAAAGCAATTACGAGGGAAAAGGTACAAGAAAAAAAAATGCAAGTAATATACACGATCATGAAAAAAGCCAAAAATGCTTATAATACACGTTAGAGCCATTCTGATAATGAAACGGACTACAGTTAAATGCGCTGATTTTCGTTATATTAAAGGAAAAAGCATCTCCGAAAAAAAAGTGAAAGAAAAAAAAAATTGTCAGTGATATACACGATCCTGAAAAAAAAACGAAAAGCTTGAAATACACGTTAGAGCCATTCTGATAATGAAACAGATTATAGTTAAATGCGCTGATTTCGTTATATTAAAGGAAAAAGCAATTGCGAAAAAAAGGTGCAAAAAAATGCAAATAATATAGACGATCCTGAAAAAAAGCTTAAAATACACGTTACAGCCATTCATAATGAAACGGATTACAGTTAAATGCGCTGCTTTTCGTTATATCAAAGGAAAAAGCAATTACGAGAAAAAAGGTACAAAAAAAAAAAAAAAAAAAATGCAAGTAATATATACGATCCTGAAAAAGCCAAAAATCCTTAAAATGCACGTGAGAGCCATTCTGATAATGAAACGGATTACAGTTAAATGCTCTGATTTCTTTATACACAGCAATAACAACAGCCCTGTAAGGCTGCTGGACGGCATAGAACCTGATGCGTCTTACTAGAGCATTCGAATGTATGCCCAAGAACCTCGCAAATACGACTGGCCGACACACATCAAATTGGCAAAGAAATCGCCAAAGGTAACATCAAATTGATTTATTCCGACTCATCCAATGCAGACATGGTCACAGCCAACACTTTACACAAAAACCTCCTTGCTGGTGAGATGGACATCTCCTACATACACATAATAGGGTAAAAACATATAAACTAGCTGAGCAATGGATACCTTCCTGCAGAACAACAGAAATTATGACTTTGTTCTCTTTGATAATTAACCGCCTCACAATAGTACGAACAGTGGAATATCTACCGCCGCAATGAGCTCTGTAACATGTATAGCATATACGACCCACACATAATACTGCTCGACAACCATGATCTCGACAAAACAAGCAAATAAAGATACACACATATACAACATACCAAACAGATCACTCAGGTGAACGAAGCGCC
>NW_028234409.1:21186872-21201418 GCF_977035675.1 Penaeus japonicus | reverse complement strand
CACTGATTTTTGCTACATTAAAGGAAAAATCAATTGCGAGAAAAAAGATGCAAGAAAAAAAAAATGATGATCCTGAAAAAAAGCCAAGAATGCTTAAAATACACGTTAGAGCCATTCTGATAACGAAACGGATTACAGTTCAATGCACTGATTTTTGCTATATTAAAGGAAAAATCAATTGCGAGAAATAAGGTGCAAGAAAAAAATGACGATCCTGAAAAAATGCCAAAAATGCTTAAAATACACGTTAGAGCCATTCTGATAACGAAACGGATTACAGTTCAATGCACTGATTTTTGCTATATTAAAGGAAAAATCAATTGCGAGAAAAAAGGTGCAAGAAAAAAAATGACGATCCTGAAAAAAAGCCGAAAATGCTTAAAATACACGTTAGAGTCATTCTGATAACGAAACGGATTACAGTTCAATATACTGGTTTTTGTTACATAAAAGGAAAAATCAATTGCGAGAAAAAATGTGCAAGAAAAAAAAAATGACGATCTTGAAAAAAAGCCAAAATGCTTAAAATATACGTTAGAGCCATTCTGATAACGAAACGGATTACAGTTCAATGCACTGATTTTTGTTATATTAAAGGAAAAATCAATTGCGAGAAAAAAGGTGCAAGAAAAAAAATGACGATCCTGAAAAAAAAATGCTTAAAATAAACGTTAGAGCCATTCTGATAACGAAACGGATTACAGTTCAATGCACCGATATTTGTTATATTAAAGGAAAAATCAATTGCGAGAAAAAAGGTGCAAGAAAAAATAAATGACGATCCTGAAAAAAAGCCAAAAATGCTTAAAATAAACGTTAGAGCCATTCTGATAATTAAACGGATTATAGTTCAATGCACTGATTTTTGTTATATTAAAGGAAAAATCAATTGCGAGAAAAAAGGTGCAAGAAATGCACTGATTTTTGTTATATTAAAGGAAAAATCAATTGCTAGAAAAAAGGTGCAAGAAAAAAAAATGACGATCCTGAAAAAATGCCAAAAATGCTTAAAATACACGTTAGAGCCATTCTGATAACGAAACGGATTACAGTTCAATGCACTGATTTTTTTATATCAAAGGAAAAATCAATTACGCGAAAAAAGGTGCAAGAAAAAAAAATGACGATCCTGAAAAAATGCCAAAAATGCTTAAAATACACGGTAGAGCCATTCTGATAACGAAACGGATTACAGTTCAATGCACTGATTTTTGTTATATTGAAGGAAAAATCAATTGCGAGAAAAAAGGTGCAAGAAAAAAAATGACGATCCTGAAAAAATGCCAAAAATGCTTAAAATACACGTTAAAGACATTCTGATGACGAAACGGATTGCAGTTGAATGCACTGATTTTTGGTATATTAAAGGAAAAATCAATTGCGAGAAAAAAGGTGCAAGAAAAACAAATGACGATCCTGAAAAAATGCCAAAAATGCTTAAAATACACGTTAGAGCCATTCTGATAACGAAACGGATTACAGTTCAATGCACTGATTTTTGCTATATTAAAGGAAAAATCAATTGCGAGAAAAAAGGTGCAAGAAAAAAAAATGACGATCCTGAAAAAATGCCAAAAATACTTAAAATACACGTTAGAGCCATTCTGATAACGAAACGGATTACAGTTCAATGCACTGATTTTTGCTATATTAAAGGAAAAATCAATTGCGAGAAAAAAAGGTGCAAGAAAAAAAAATGACGATCCTGAAAAAATGCCAAAAATGCTTAAAATACACGTTAGAGCCATTCTGATAACGAAACGGATTACAGTTCAATGCACTGATTTTTGCTATATTAAAGGAAAAATCAATTGCGAGAAAAAAGGTGCAAGAAAAAAAAATGACGATCCTGAAAAAATGCCAAAAATGCTTAAAATACACGTTAGAGCCATTCTGATAACGAAACGGATTACAGTTCAATGCACTGATTTTTGCTATATTAAAGGAAAAATCAATTGCGAGAAAAAAGGTGCAAGAAAAAAAAAATGACGATCCTGAAAAAAAGCCAAAAATGCTTAAAATACACGTTAGAGCCATTCTGATAACGAAACGGATTACAGTTCAATGCACTGATTTTTGTTATATTAAAGGAAAAATCAATTGCGAGAAAAAAGGTGCAAGAAAAAGAAAATGACGATCCTGAAAAAATGCCAAAAATGCTTAAAAAACACGTTAGAGCCATTCTGATAACGAAACGGATTACAGTTCAATGCACTGATTTTTGCTATATTAAAGGAAAAATCAATTGCGAGAAAAAAGGTGCAAGAAAAAAAAATGACGATCCTGAAAAAATGCCAAAAATGCTTAAAATACACGTTAGAGCCATTCTGATAACGAAACGGTTCAATGCACTGATTTTTGCTATATTAAAGGAAAAATCAATTGCGAGAAAAAAGGTGCAAGAAAAAAAAAATGACGATCCTGAAAAAAAGCCAAAAATGCTTAACATACACGTTAGAGCCATTCTGATAACGAAACGGATTACAGTTCAATGCACTGATTTTTGCTATATTAAAGAAAAAATCAATTGCGAGAAAAAATGTGCAAGAAAAAAAAAACGATACTGAAAAAATGCCAAAAATGCTTAAAATACACGTTAGAGCCATTCTGATAACGAAACGGATTACAGTTCAATGCACTGATCTTTGTTATATTAAAGGAAAAATCAATTGCGAGAAAAAAGGTGCAAGAAAAATAAATGACGATCTTGAAAAAATGCCAAAAATGCTTAAAATACACGTTAGAGCCATTCTGATAACGAAACGGATTACAGTTCAATGCACTGATTTTTGTTATATTAAAGGAAAAATGAATTGGGAAAAAAGGTGCAAGAAAAAAAAATGACGATCGTGTAAAATAAGCCAAAAATGCTTAAAATACACGTTAGAGCCATTCTGATAACGAAACGGATTACAGTTCGATACACTGATTTTTGTTATATTAAAGACCCATTCTGATAACGAAACGGATTACAGTTCAATGCACTGATTTTTGCTATATCAAAGGAAAAATAAATTGCGAGAAAAAAAGGTGCAAGAAAAAAAAATGACGATCCTGAAAAAAAGCCAAAAATGCTTAAAATACACGTTAGAGACATTCTGATAACGAAACGGATTACAGTTCAATGCACTGATTTTTTTTATATTAAAGGAAAAATCAATTGCGAGAAAAAAGGTGCAAGAAAAAAAAATGACGATCCTGAAAAAAAGCCAAAAATACTTAAAATACACGTTAGAGCCATTCTGATAACGAAACGGATTACAGTTCAATTCACTGATTTTTGTTATATTAAACGAAAAATCAATTGCGAGAAAAAAAGGTGCAAGAAAAAAAAAGACCATCCTGAAAAAATGCCAAAAATGCTTAAAATACACGTTAGAGCCATTCTGATACCGAAACGGATTACAGTTCAATGCACTGATTTTTGCTATATTAAAGGAAAAATCAATTGCGAGAAAAAAGGTGCAAGAAAAAAAAATGACGATCCTGAAAAAGTGCCAAAAATACTTAAAATACACGTTAGAGCCATTCTGATAACGAAACGGATTACAGTTCAATGCACTGATTTTTGCTATATTAAAGGAAAAATCAATTGCGAGAAAAAAGGTGCAAGAAAAAAAAATGACGATCCTGAAAAAAAGCCAAAAATACTTAAAATACACGTTAGAGCCATTCTGATAACGAAACGGATTACAGTTCAATGCACTGATTTTTGCTATATTATAAGAAAATCAAATGCGAGAAAAAAGGTGCAAGAAAAAAAATGACGATCCTGAAAAAATGCCAAAAATGCTTAAAATACACGTTAGAGCTATTCTGATAACGAAACGGTTCAATGCACTGATTTTTGCTATATTAAAGGAAAAATCAATTCCGAGAAAAAAGGTGCAAGAAAAAAAAAATGACGATCCTGAAAAAAAGCCAAAAATGCTTAAAATACACGTTAGAGCCATTCTGATAACGAAACGGATTACAGTTCAATGCACTGATTTTTGCTATATTAAAGGAAAAATCAATTGCGAGAAAAAAGGTGCAAGAAAAAAAAATGACGATCCTGAAAAAATGCCAAAAATGCTTAAAAAACACGTTAGAGCCATTCTGATAACGAAACGGATTACAGTTCAATGCACTGATTTTTGCTATATTAAAGGAAAAATCAATTGCGAGAAAAAATGTGCAAGAAAAAAAAAACGATACTGAAAAAATGCCAAAAATGCTTAAAATACACGTTAGAGCCATTATGATAACGAAACGGTTCAATGCACTGATTTTTGCTATATTAAAGGAAAAATCAATTGCGAGAAAAAAGGTGCAAGAAAAAAAAATGACGATCGTGAAAAATAAGCCAAAAATGCTTAAAATACACGTTAGAGCCATTCTGATAACGAAACGGATTACAGTTAGTTCAATGCACTGATTTTTGCTATATTAAAGGAAAAATCAATTGCGAGAAAAAAGGTGCAAGAAAAAAAAATGACGATCCTGAAAAAAAGCCAAAAATGCTTAAAATACACGTTAGAGCCATTCTGATAACGAAACGGATTACAGTTCAATGCACTGATTTTTGTTATATTAAAGGAAAAATCAATTGCGAGAAAAAAGGTGCAAGAAAAAAAAATGACGATCCTGAAAAAATGCCAAAAATGCTTAAAATACACGTTAGAGCCATTCTGATAACGAAACGGATTACAGTTCAATGCACTGATTTTTGCTATATTAAAGGAAAAATCAATTGCGAGAAAAAAGGTGCAAGAAAAAAAAAATGACGATCCTGAAAAATGCCAAAAATGCTTAAAATACACGTTAGAGCCATTCTGATAACGAAACGGATTACAGTTCAATGCACTGATTTTTGTTATATTAAAGGAAAAATCAATTGCGAGAAAAAAGGTGCAAGAAAAAAAATGACGATCCTGAAAAAAATGCCAAAAATGCTTAAAATACACGTTAGAGCCATTCTGATAACGAAACGGATTACAGTTCAATGCACTGATTTTTTTCTATATTAAAGGAAAAATCAATTGCGAGAAAAAAGGTGCAAGAAAAAAAAATGACGATCCTGAAAAATGCCAAAAATGCTTAAAATACACGTTAGAGCCATTCTGATAACGAAACGGATTACAGTTCAATGCACTGATTTTTGCTATATTAAAGGAAAAATCAATTGCGAGAAAAAAGGTGCAAGAAAAAAAAATGACGATCCTGAAAAAATGCCAAAAATGCTTAAAATACACGTTAGAGCCATTCTGATAACGAAACGGATTACAGTTCAATGCACTGATTTTGTTATATTAAAGGAAAAATCAATTGCGAGAAAAAAGGTGCAAGAAAAAAAATGACGATCCTGAAAAAAAAGCCAAAAATGCTTAAAATACACGTTAGAGCCATTCTGATAACGAAACGGATTACAGTTCAATGCACTGATTTTTGTTATATTAAAGGAAAAATCAATTGCGAGAAAAAAGGTGCAAGAAAAAAAAAATGACGATCCTGAAAAAATGCCAAAAATGCTTAAAATACACGTTAGAGCCATTCTGATAACGAAACGGATTACAGTTCAATGCACTGATTTTTGTTATATTAAAGGAAAAATCAATTGCGAGAAAAAAGGTGCAAGAAAAAAAAATGACGATCCTGAAAAAATGCCAAAAATGCTTAAAATACACGTTAGAGCCATTCTGATAACGAAACGGATTACAGTTCAATGCACTGATTTTTGTTATATTAAAGGAAAAAATCAATTGCGAGAAAAAAGGTGCAAGAAAAAAAAATGACGATCCTGAAAAAAATGCCAAAAATGCTTAAAATACACAGAAAACGGATTTACAGTTGCACTGACTTTTTGCTTATATTAAAGGAAAAATCAAACACGTTAGAGCCATTCTGATAACGAAACGGATTACAGTTCAATGCACTGATTTTTGCTATATTAAAGGAAAAATCAATTGCGAGAAAAAAGGTGCAAGAAAAAAAAATGACGATCCTGAAAAAATGCCAAAAATGCTTAAAATACACGTTAGAGCCATTCTGATAACGAAACGGATTACAGTTCAATGCACTGATTTTGTTATATTAAAGGAAAAATCAATTGCGAGAAAAAAGGTGCAAGAAAAAAAAATGACGATCCTGAAAAAATGCCAAAAATGCTTAAAATACACGTTAGAGCCATTCTGATAACGAAACGGATTACAGTTCAATGCACTGATTTTTGCTATATTAAAGGAAAAATCAATTGCGAGAAAAAAGGTGCAAGAAAAAAAAATGACGATCCTGAAAAAATGCCAAAAATGCTTAAAATACACGTTAGAGCCATTCTGATAACGAAACGGATTACAGTTCAATGCACTGATTTTTGCTATATTAAAGGAAAAATCAATTGCGAGAAAAAAGGTGCAAGAAAAAAAAAATGACGATCCTGAAAAAATGCCAAAAATGCTTAAAATACACGTTAGAGCCATTCTGATAACGAAACGGATTACAGTTCAATGCACTGATTTTTGCTATATTAAAGGAAAAATCAATTGCGAGAAAAAGGTGCAAGAAAAAAAATGACGATCCTGAAAAAATGCCAAAAATGCTTAAAATACACGTTAGAGCCATTCTGATAACGAAACGGATTACAGTTCAATGCACTGATTTTTGTTATATTAAAGGAAAAATCAATTGCGAGAAAAAAGGTGCAAGAAAAAAAAATGACGATCCTGAAAAAATGCCAAAAATGCTTAAAATACACGTTAGAGCCATTCTGATAACGAAACGGATTACAGTTCAATGCACTGATTTTTGCTATATTAAAGGAAAAATCAATTGCGAGAAAAAAGTGCAAGAAAAAAAAAAATGACGATCCTGAAAAAATGCCAAAAATGCTTAAAATACACGTTAGAGCCATTCTGATAACGAAACGGATTACAGTTCAATGCACTGATTTTTGTTATATTAAAGGAAAAATCAATTGCGAGAAAAAAGGTGCAAGAAAAAAAAATGACGATCCTGAAAAAATGCCAAAAATGCTTAAAATACACGTTAGAGCCATTCTGATAACGAAACGGATTACAGTTCAATGCACTGATTTTTGTTATATTAAAGGAAAAATCAATTGCGAGAAAAAAGGTGCAAGAAAAAAAAATGACGATCCTGAAAAAATGCCAAAAATGCTTAAAATACACGTTAGAGCCATTCTGATAACGAAACGGTCTGATAACGAAACGGATTACAGTTCAATGCACTGATTTTTGTTATATTAAAGGAAAAATCAATTGCGAGAAAAAAGGTGCAAGAAAAAAAAAATGACGATCCTGAAAAAATGCCAAAAATGCTTAAAATACACGTTAGAGCCATTCTGATAACGAAACGGATTACAGTTCAATGCACTGATTTTTGCTATATTAAAGGAAAAATCAATTGCGAGAAAAAAGGTGCAAGAAAAAAAAAATGACGATCCTGAAAAAAGCCAAAAATGCTTAAAATACACGTTAGAGCCATTCTGATAACGAAACGGATTACAGTTCAATGCACTGATTTTTGTTATATTAAAGGAAAAATCAATTGCGAGAAAAAAGGTGCAAGAAAAAAAAATGACGATCCTGAAAAAATGCCAAAAATGCTTAAAATACACGTTAGAGCCATTCTGATAACGAAACGGATTACAGTTCAATGCACTGATTTTTGCTATATTAAAGGAAAAATCAATTGCGAGAAAAAAGGTGCAAGAAAAAAAAAATGACGATCCTGAAAAAATGCCAAAAATGCTTAAAATACACGTTAGAGCCATTCTGATAACGAAACGGATTACAGTTCAATGCACTGATTTTTTTATATTAAAGGAAAAATCAATTGCGAGAAAAAAGGTGCAAGAAAAAAAAATGACGATCCTGAAAAAATGCCAAAAATGCTTAAAATACACGTTAGAGCCATTCTGATAACGAAACGGATTACAGTTCAATGCACTGATTTTTGTTATATTAAAGGAAAAATCAATTGCGAGAAAAAAGGTGCAAGAAAAAAAAATGACGATCCTGAAAAAAAGCCAAAAATGCTTAAAATACACGTTAGAGCCATTCTGATAACGAAACGGATTACAGTTCAATGCACTGATTTTTGCTATATTAAAGGAAAAATCAATTGCGAGAAAAAAGGTGCAAGAAAAAAAATGACGATCCTGAAAAAATGCTTAAAATACACGTTAGAGCCATTCTGATAACGAAACGGATTACAGTTCAATGCACTGATTTTTGCTATATTAAAGGAAAAATCAATTGCGAGAAAAAAAGTGCAAGAAAAAAAAATGACGATCCTGAAAAAATGCCAAAATGCTTAAAATACACGTTAGAGCCATTCTGATAACGAAACGGATTACAGTTCAATGCACTGATTTCAGCTATATTAAAGGAAAAATCAATTGCGAGAAAAAAAAGTTGCAAGAAAAAATAAATGACGATCCTGAAAAAAAAACCAAAAATGCTTAAAATACACGTTAGAGCCATTCTGATAACGAAAAGGATTACAGTTCAATGCACTGATTTTTGTTATATTAAAGGAAAAATCAATTGCGAGAAAAAAGGTGCAAGAAAAAAAAATGACGATCCTGAAAAAATGCCAAAAATGCTTAAAATACACGTTAGAGCCATTCTGATAACGAAACGGATTACAGTTCAATGCACTGATTTTTGCTATATTAAAGGAAAAATCAATTGCGAGAAAAAAGGTGCAAGAAAAAAAAATGACGATCCTGAAAAAAATGCCAAAAATGCTTAAAATACACGTTAGAGCCATTCTGATAACGAAACGGATTACAGTTCAATGCACTGATTTTTTCTATATTAAAGGAAAAATCAATTGCGAGAAAAAAGGTGCAGGAAAAATAAATGACGATCCTGAAAAAATGCCAAAAATGCTTAAAATACACGTTACCCGTTCCTCACGCCCCCCCCCCCCTTCGCACATGATTTATGCTATAGTGCTATACTCGAACAATCCCTGTCATACTATCATCTGTCTCTCTCTCGCGTCCCTCTCATCATGTCAGAGTCGCCCGACCCCCCCGAAGACGTATACAATAAAAAGAAAAATACATACTGACTCGAGTCCTGTCATACGAGAAGAAGAACAATGCCAAACACTGATAGTATGCTTAGAGAAGATACGTGCCGTTGTGCTCTGCGAATGCACCATTTCTCGATAGTACTGCTCCGAATAGTATCCGTATCTCTGCAGCTGACGCCCAGAATGCGTAAAATCTCGCCTCCTGTTGCTGAGCTACCTAGCCTTACATGTACCCGACTTTAAATATCATAATGTTAGAGCAGCAAAAGCATAGTATACCGTTCCACGCCGTTAAAAAAGACCATTGAAGACACCGACACATATAATAAGACATACATACTAAATACGCCACACAAAAATGCACCGCGCAGATCTTACCACCCGAATCCTGTAGCCACTTCCTAGATCCTCACAGACACGCCCCTCATATACCGATTACTACATAACGTTCACTATCGCCTAATTGTCCCTCCCTTTTCCGCTACGATATAACTCATAGACGATGACAAACAAGATCACCTGTCTCACGTTCCCCGTCAACATAACCGGTGTGTACACAAAATAGCTGATAGACTGCAGAATAGATATTAAACCTAGCTAAAGATCAGATAACCTGTGCTCTATGACCAGCGCCCGCTCACATCACATGTGCTACCAACAGAAGAAAGTTTTCTAATGATTCTCTCAACATGTCTCAGACGTCCCTCACTCCTCTATAAGAAGACACTATTCTGCATATATAGTATCTCACCCCACGCATGACAAACGCAGCCCCGTTTCACACCAGTTCTCTATCTCATCAAGCTACTGAAGATTCGACTGCACAACGACTGTTCCCCCACACATGTCATGCTTATGTGTTGTGAAATATGTGTTGTGAGAATATATTGTAAAGTGATTGCTAGAAAGAGAGAAATTTGCGAGATCTAGAAAAAAACGCATAGAAAATGCAGAAATAAGATACTATGATGAGATAGATAGTATAGAGATATAGAGAGAGAAACGTAGACGAGTAAGAGTACTCTAGTCGACACGAGACGACAGAGAGATCTTTGTCAGAAAAGAATGACTCGAGATCACTGAAAGTCACTAAAATCCTGCTCATACGAGCAGACACCCCTGAGAAATGAGTAAACCCCCAGGAATGAGATCTATACGCTATATAACTAACTGTCAAAAATACTTAGCCACTCTAGCTCTGTCACGTTGAAAAATTCAAAAAAATAGCTTTAAATGAATATCATTATATTGTCAAAGTGAAGAGACTTAGATATGTTCTTGATGAACTCGATAAAATGCTGCGATGTGAATCTAGAAATAGAACATGGAGCTGTCCTGAAACCACGATTTCCTGACTCGCAAGTTGTCAACGCTTACTACCATTATGTAGATGAAGACCTAAGTCAAACTTGCGCCTACAGCTAGCTCTGTTACAGGCCTGCAGAACACAAAGAAATAATGACGTAATCCCTAGTCCCTTCACATATTTTATTATAATTACCTTTAATTAAGGAAATTAAATCAAATGCTGAGAAGTAAAGTAGGTGCAAGTGACCTCCAAAAGAATACGGCTCCTCCAAACATATCCCCACCCAATTATATTCCCACCCTGTAACTGTCTCCCTATACTATACGCCCCTGTCCCCTCCACAACGAAAACCTAAATGTTCGCCCATCGCTCTATGAAAATGCCATTAAACGATTTATAACAGGCTAGTGAAGAAGTCCCATGATTCTGAGAATGACATCAGTGCTGCCTACGATGCTACAGTGCTGCAATCTAGCCACTCACCCAGCACCTTGAGCGTCAGCCTCCGCCATTTCCACAGAATGCGAATAAATACAATCTTTAGCGAGTCCATAGACTAAGTGATATAGACGGCGAGCTCCGGAAGAAAGATAAATGAAGATATCATGCCACTTGTGAGATACAGATAAAATAAAAAAGTCCTCTGAAAAACTAAGTGTGCCATGTTGGTAAAGATACACAGAAATAGCCGCATCCCTGGTTACTGATTGTAATCGAAATCGGATGTGTCTGTGAAGACATTCTCTACATCGCAACAGTGTTTACGATCCTGGCACATAGACTATAATAGATACACTAGAGAAGACACCACCATTTGCGAGTAGACAAGAGAGGTGCAAGGGATATCATATAGGATAAATCGACGATACCTCGCACAGAGAACTACAAGTGCCACGATGCCTGAAGAAACATTAGTGCTTGATATAATGACTTGACACGTCAATCTCGCAAATCGTCGCCACGTCGCACCATTGAGTGACCGCTATCAGAGAGAATAGAATAGTCCGTCCTCAGTATGCTCATACTGAATACTTGTTCCGCCCACTATCGAGTGTCAAAGTAAGAAAGATACACATGAAATGATGTCCTACCCCCACTTGCTGAGCACTTCCCCTTCTATCTCGGCGGCTCAACCACGTAACCGAAAAGACCCCTCCCGACCAGCGCGACACACGAATACTATGTGCATTGAAAATATAATAGAACCCTCTGACTCTCCCCATGTAGCCACAGTATAAGACCTTGCCTAATCCTCTGATATACTCGTGCCGAATATCGGTTCTCCTTCCTAGGTCATTGCAACAGTAGATTTTGTTGCTTTGGATTCTTACTAGTGCTAAAGTATCTACTCACAGAGAAACGTGGTATCTTTTGAGAGACAGAAAAAGAGAAGCTCATGTGTTGCATTGGGAATAAATACATTTAAATAAAATCTTTGTCCCACATAAACACTCAAAAGTGAAAAAAAAAAAATAAAAAAAAAATAACAGTAATAGAAAAAAACCCTTGAGGCAAACTAAAGAAGACAAAACATATCCACCAAGCTACAGATATGCTAAATCTAAATAAAAATAATTTTTAATTTATAAATGGACGACCCCTATGCCATTGTTCCGAATTCCAGATCCCCAGTAAAAAGTCTAGAAAAAAAATTACAAGCCACAAATTCAATGCCTATCCACTGAATACAGATGATAGATCTTAAGAACATACTTTTTGAGCATGTTTATGCCAACATTTTCTCAAATTCGTCCTATTTTAGTTCATAGATCCCCGAAATCAATATCCGCAAGATCACCTCCTCACCCCGCAAAATACGAGAAAAAAAACTCTCCATATTCAAAAAGACAAAAAACTGCTTACAGCTACTACTACACACTGCCACCCTACACCACCTGCCTGACCCCCCCTGACCTGCCCTCTTGCTCTCTCCTTTTATTCTCTACTCCCCCCCCCCTCCTCCCACGTAACCAGGCATACACTACTTCCCCTACTCTCCCCAGAGAAACAAAATGGCCTTAATGGTATTCACTTTTGCAAGAAAAACTACACCAAAATAAGAGCAAAGATATAGATATAGACGAGAAAATTCCTGAAAAAAAACAAAAAAAAAAAAAAAATTAAAAAAAAAAAAAAAAAAAAAAAAATAAAAAAAAAAAAAAAAAAAAAAATTGAATAAAAAAAATGCCAAAAAATGCTTCTTTTTTTTTTTCTTTATAATTTAAAATTTTTTTTATTTTTTTTTTTTAAAATACACGTTTAGAGCCAACCACATTTTTGATACGAATAATGTACTGATTATTTTTTTTTTTTGCTGCATTAACTGTAATCCGTTTTTTTTTTTTTTTTTTTTGCGCATTGTCGCATTGAACTGTAAATCCGTTTCGTTATCGGAAATGGCCTTAACGTGATTTTTAAGCATTTTTGGAATTTTTTCAGATCGTCTTTTTTTTTCTTGCACCCTTTTTTTTTCTCGCAATTGATTTCTCCTTTAATATAGCAAAAATCAGTGCATTGACCTGTATCCGTTTCGTTATCAGAATGGGCTATAACGTGTATTTTAAGCATTTATGGCAATTTTTTTCAGGATCGTATTTTTTTTTCTATGCACCCTTTTTCTCGCAATTGATTTTTCCTTTAATATAACAAAAATCTGTTTGCTTGGAAACTGTATCCGTTTCGTTATCAGAATGGCTACATAACGTGTATTTTAAGCATTTTTGGCTTTTTTTGCAGGATTAGTCATTTCTTTTTTCTTGTACCTTTTTTTCTCGCAATGATTTTTTCCTTTAATATAGCAAAAATCAGGGCATGTGAACTGTAATTCGTTTCGTTATCAGAATGGGCCTCTACGTGTATTTTAAGCATGTTTTGGCTTTTTTCAGGATCGTCATTTTTTTTTTTCTTGCACCATTTTTTTCTCGCAATTGATTTTTCCTTTAATAATGAAAAAAATCAGTGCATTGAACTGTAATCCGTTTCGTTATCAGAATGGCTCTAACGTGTATTTTAAGCATTTTTGGCATTTTTTCAGGATCGTCATTTTTTTTCTCGCACCTTTTTTCTCGCAATTCATTTTTCCTTTAATATAATAAAAATCAGTGCATTGAACTATAATCCGTTTCGTTATCAGAATGGCTCTAACGTGTATTTTAAGCATTTTTGTTTTTTTTCAGGATCGTCATTTTTTTTTCTTGCACCTTTTTTCTCGCCATTGATTTTTCCTTTAATATAGAAAAAATCAGTGTATTGAACTGTAATCCGTTTCGTTATCAGAATGGCTCTAACGTGTATTTTAAGAATTTTTGGCATTTTCTTCAGGATCGTCATTTTTTTTCTTGACCTTTTTTCTCGCAATTGATTTTTCCTTTAAGTTATAGCATAATCAGTGCATTGAACTGTAATCTGTTTCGTTATCAGAATGGCTCTAACGTGTATTTTAAGAATTTTTGGCATTTTTTTAGGATCGTTATTTTTTTTCTTGCACCTTTTTTCTCGCAATTGATTTTTCATTTAATATAATAAAAATCAGTGTATTTAACTGTAATCCGTTTCGTTATCAGAATGTCTCTAACGTGTATTTTAAGCATTTTTGGCATTTTTTCAGGATCGTCTTTTTTTTCTTGCACCTTTTTTCTCGCAATTGATTTTTCCTTTAATATAGCAAAAATCAGTGCATTGAACTGTAATCCGTTTCGTTATCAGAATGGCTCTAACGTGTATTTTAAGCATTTTTGGCTTTTTTTCAGGATCGTCTTTTTTTTTTCTTGCACCTTTTTTCTAGCAATTGATTTTTCCTTTAATATAGCAAAAATCAGTGCATTGAACTGTAATCCGTTTCGTTATCAGAATTACTCTAACGTGTATTTTAAGCATTTTTGGCATTTTTTCGGGATCGTCATTTTTTTTTCTTGCACCTTTTTTCTCGCAATTGATTTTTCCTTTAATATAACAAAAATCAGTGCATTGAACTGTAATTCGTTTCGTTATCAGAATGGCTCAAGCCTTTTTTTTTTTTAGCATTTTTGGCATTTTTTCGGGATCGTCTTTTTTTTTTCTTGCACCTTTTTTCTCGCAATTGATTTTTCCTTTAATATAGCAAAAATGAGTGCATTGAACTGTAATCCGTTTCGTTATCAGAATTACTCTAACGTGTATTTTAAGCATTTTTAGCATTTTTTCAGGATCATTTTTT
>NW_028234409.1:21165785-21186772 GCF_977035675.1 Penaeus japonicus | reverse complement strand
CATCAATGATGCAAATGACTTTAAATAACGAGACATAATGCGAATATCAGCAAAATGCAGCGCCCTCTTGCATTTTTCCCCTAATTATTGCGAAATATCAACGTAAAAAAAGAAAAAAGAATTATGATGTGAAAATGCCTAGAAAGTGAAATTACCTACTCTGGCTAAAATCGCAGTGTTTTGCGTAAAACACAAGCATAATCAGCAAACTAACAGGCGCGCCCTCTAACCTTTTCCCTTAATTATTTCTAAATAATCAATACCTTAGCATAGCAAATACCCATATGCAAATACTAAAATAACAAAATAATGCGAATTATCAGGCAAAATCAGCGCCACCCTCTTGCATGTTTTCCCTTAGAGTTATTCGAAATATGCAAACGTACAAAAAATGAAAAAAGGAATAAATGATTGAAATTGCCTAAAAGTGATAGAATTACGGTTACGCTGGCTCTAAATATCCAAGTGTTTTGCGAAAAAACACAGGAATAATCAGCAAACTGCTGCGCCCCTCCATTTCCCTTAATTATTGCGAAATATGCAATACCTTGCATAGCAATAGGCTCAATGAAGCATAATGACTTAAATAACAGGAAATAATGCGAATATCAGCAAATATGCAAGCGCCCTCTTGCATTTTTCCCTTAAATTATTGCGAAATATGCAACGTAAAGAAGAAGAAAAAAAGATAAATGATGAAAATGCCTAGAAAGGTGATAGAATTCTGACTCTTGGCTAAAATCGCAGTGTTTTGCGAATTCGAAAAACACAGAAATATTCAGCTTAAACTTGCAGCCCTCTATACACATTTCCGTTACTAATTTTTCTAATTGCCGAATTTATGCAATTCTTGCATAGCAATAGGTCAATAGCGCAATATAAATACTTAAATAAACAGGAAATAAATGCGAATATCAGCAAAATGCAAGCCCCTCTTGCATTTTTCCCTATTATTGCGAAATATGCAACGTAAAAAAGAAAAAAAGAATATATGATGAAAATGCCAGAAAGTGCGATGGGGGAAAGATTACGCTACTTCTGGACTAATTCTCAGTGTTTTGCGAAAAAAAAGGAAAAATCAGCAACAGAGGCTCTACCATTTCCTTAAACTCTGATTGAAAATGCCTAACGTGATAAGAATAGTTACTCTGGCCTTAAAATCGCAGTTGTTTTGCGAAAGAAAAACACAGGAAATAATCAGCACAAACTGCATCGCAACCTACCATTCCCTTAATTATTGCGAACTATTCAATACTTGCATTGCAATAAGGGCTCACTGATGCCAAAGGACTTAACTTAATAGGATTATAATGCGAATATCGTTGTATACAAATGCCGAGCCCCCCTCTTCGCAGATGTTTTCCCTTAATTATTCGTATATGCAACTAAAAAAAGCAAAAAAGAAATAAATTATGAAAAATTCATAGAAAGTGATAGAATTACGTAACTCGACGCTGGCTTTAATACGCAGTGTTTCGCGAAAACACAGAATTATCTCAATCTCAGCGAAATGCAATCAGCCTGCAGCTTTTCCCTTATTTATTCAAAATAATGCAAGACCGCATAGCAAAGCCAATGATCATATACTTATTTAACATAAGATGCGAATATCTCAAATATGCAGCGCCCTCTTCATTTGTGTCCCTTATTTATTGTCGATTACTTCTTAAAACATAATAAAATAGATATGAATATGCCTAAATTGATAGAATTACCGACTCTGCTAATATCGCATGTTTGCCAAAATACACATAAAGAACGCAAACTCACGCCCTCTACCATTACCGCTTAATTATGATAAAAATGCCTAAAATGATAGAAACCTACTCTCTATAATAGCAATTGTTCAAATTTCACTGGATTAATCACACACTGCAAGCTCCTCTAGCCAGTCCGAATGCAATTCAAAGCAGCATTACCTCATAGCATTTGGGCTCAATGATCGAATGACTTAAATAACAAATAATGCGAATATCAGCAAAATGCAGCGCCCCTTGCATTTCCCTTAATTATTGCGAAATATGCCAACGTAAAAAAAGAAAAAAAGAAAATAAATGATGAAAATCCTAGGAAAGTGATAATCTACGCTGCACCGCCAAAATCGCAGTGTGTTGCGAAAAAACACAGGGAAATAATCAGCTAAACTGCAGCGCCCCTACCATTTCCCTTAATTATTGCGAAAAATATTCAATACGCATAGCAATGGCTCATTGATGCAAATGACATTAAATAAACAGGAAATAAATGCGAATATCACAAAATGCCGCCCTCTGCATTTTTCCCTTAAATTATTCGAAATATGCAAACGTAAAAAAAGAAAAAAAGAATAAATGATGAAAATGCCTAGAAAGTGGATAGGAATTACGCTACTCAGTAAAATCACAGTGTTTTGCGAAAAAAACACAGGAAATAATCAGCAAACTGCACCCTCTACCATTTTCCCTAATTATTGACGAAATATGCAAAATACCTTGCCATACAAATAGGACTCAATGATGCAAATGACTTAAATAACGAGAAATAATGCTCGAATATTCAGCAAAAATGCACGCGCCCTCTTGCATTTTTCCCTTAATTATTGGCAAATATGCAACGTAAAAATAAGAGAAAAAAGAATAAATGATGAAAATGCCTGAGGAAAGTGATAGATTTACGCTACTCTGCTAAAATCGCAGTGTTTTGCGAAAAAACACAGGAAATAATCAGCAAATCTCAAGCGCCCTCTACCATTTCCCTTAAATTATGCGAAATATGCAATACCTTGCATAGCAATATAGGCTCAATGATGCAAATGACTTAAATAACAGGAATATATAATGCGAATATCAAGCAAAAATGCAGCGCCCTCTTGCATTTTTCCCTATTATTGCGAAATATGCAACGTTAAAAAAAGGGGGAAAAAAAAAAAGAATAAATGAATAAAAGGATGAAAAATGCCGTAGAAAGTGATAGAATTACGCTACTCTGGCTAAAATCGCAGTTTTTCCCGTAAAAAACACAGGAAATAATCTCAGCAAACTGCAGCGCCTCTACCATTAATTATTGCGAAATATGCAATACCTTGCAATAGCAATAGGCTCAATGATGCAAATACGAATTAACACAATACAATACACAATCACCATCATGCATTTTTTCCCTTAATTATGCAATTATGCAACGTAAAAAAAAAAAAAGAATATATATAATCCAAAAGGATTAAATTACCTACTCTCTAAAATCCATTTTTCGAAAAAAACACAAAAATAACACAAACTGCAGCGCCCTCACATAATATTCGATATATCAATACCTTCCATACAATACTCAATATCTAAGACTTAAATAACAGGCAAATAATGCGAATATCAGCAAAATGCAGGCGCCCTCTTGCATTTTTCCCTTAATTATTGCGAAATATGCAACGTAAAAAAGAAAAAAGAATAAATGATGGAAAAATGCCTAGAAAGTGATAGAAATTACGCTACTCTGGCTAAAATCGCAGTGTTTTATTGCGAAAAAATAACACGGAAATAATCACAAACTGCAGCGCCCTCTACCATTTCCCTTAATTATTTGCGATATATGCAATACCTTGCATAGCAAATAGGCTCAATGATGCAAATGACTTAAGTAACAGGAAATAATGCGAATTTTAGCAAAATGCAGTGCGTTCTTGCATTTTTCGCTTAATTATTGCGAAAATATGCAAAGTACAAAAGGAAAAAAGAATAAATGATGAAAAAGCCTAGAAAGTGATCAAGAATTACGCTACTCTGGCAAATCGCAGGTTTTGCGAAAAACAGGAAATAATCAGCAAACTGCAGGCCTCTAACCATTTCCCTTATTATTGCGAAATACTAATAAATAGCTCAATGAAATAATGTATCAGGAAATAATGCGAATATCAGCAAAATGCAGCGCCCTCTTGCATTTTTCCCTTAATTATTGCGAAATATGCAACGTAAAAAAAGAAAAAAATAATAAATGATGAAAATGCCTAGAAAGTGATAGAATTACGCTACTCTGGCTAAAATCGCAGTGTTTTGCGAAAAAAAAAAAACACAGGAAAAATAATCAGCAAACTGCAGCGCCCTCTACCATTTCCCTTAATTATTGCGAAATATGCAATACCTTGCATAGCAATAGGCTCAATGATGCAAATGACTTAAATAACAGGAAATAATGCGAATATCAGCAAAATGCAGCGCCCTCTTGCATTTTTCCCTTAATTATTGCGAAATATGCAACGTAAAAAAAAGAAAAAAAGAATAAATGATGAAAATGCCTAGAAAGTGATAGAATTACGCTACTCTGGCTAAAATCGCAGTGTTTTGCGAAAAAACACAGGAAATAATCAGCAAACTGCAGCGCCCTCTACCATTCCCTTAATTATTGCGAAATATGCAATACCATGCATGGCAATAGGCTCAATGATGCAAATGACTTAAATAACATGAAATAATGCGAATATCAGCAAAATGCAGCGCCCTCTTGCATTTTTCCCTTAATTATTGCGAAATATGCAACGTAAAAAAAAAAAAAAAAATAAATGAGGAAAAGGCCTAGAAAGTGAAAGAATTACGCTACTCTGGCTAAAATCGCAGTGTTTTGCGAAAAAACACAGGAAATAATCAGCAAACTGCAGCGCCCTCTACCATTTGCCTTAATTATTGCGAAATATGCAATACCTTGCATAGCAATAGGCTCAATGATGCAAATGACTTAAATAACAGGAAATAATGCGAATATCAGCAAAATGCAGCGCCCTCTTGCATTTTTCCCTTAATTATTGCGAAATATGCAACGTAAAAAAAGAAAAAAGAATAAATGATGAAAATGCCTAGAAAGTGAAAGAATTACGCTACTCTGGCTAAAATCGCAGTGTTTTTCGAAAAAACACAGGAAATAATCAGCAAACTGCAGCGCCCTCTACCATTTCCCTTAATTATTGCGAAATATGCAATACCTTGCATAGCAATAGGCTCAATGATGCAAATGACTTAAATAACAGGAAATAATGCGAATATCAGCAAAATGCAGCGCCCTCTTGCATTTTTCCCTTAATTATTGCGAAATATGCAACGTAAAAAAGAAAAAAGAATAAATGATGAAAATGCCTAGAAAGTGATAGAATTACGCTACTCTGGCTAAAATCGCAGTGTTTTGCGAAAAAACACAGGAAATAATCAACAAAGTGCAGCGCCCTCTACCATTTGCAATATTATTGCGAAACATGCAATACCTTGCATAGCAATAGGCTCAACGATGCAAATGACTTAGATAACAGGAAATAATGCGAATATCAGCAAAATGCAGCGCCCTCTTGCATTTTTCCCTTAATTATTGCGAAATATACAACGTAAAAAAAGAAAAAAGAATAAATGATGAAAATGCCTAGAAAGTGATAGAATTACGCTACTCTGGCTAAAATCGCAGTGTTTTGCGAAAAAACACAGGAAATAATCAGCAAACTGCAGCGCCCTCTACCATTTCCCTTAATTATGATGAAAATGCCTAGAAAGTGATAGAATTACGCTACTCTGGCTAAAATCGCAGTGTTTTGCGAAAAAACACAGGAAATAATCAGCAAACTGCAGCGCCCTCTACCATTTCCCTTAATTATTGCGAAATATGCAATACCTTGCATAGCAATAGGCTCAATGATGCAAATGACTTAAATTACAGGAAATAATGCGAATATCAGCAAAATGCAGCGCCCTCTTGCATTTTTCCCTTAATTATTGCGAAATATGCAACGTAAAAAAAGAAAAAAGAATAAATGATGAAAATGCCTAGAAAGTGATAGAATTACGCTACTCTGGCTAAAATCGCAGTGTTTTGCGAAAAAAAACACAGGAAATAATCAGCAAACATCAGCGCCCTCTACCAAAATATTTTTGGTTATTTTTGAGGATCGCGCATTTTTTTTTTTTTTTTTGCACCTTTTTTCTCGTTTTCTTTTTTAATAAAAAATAAAATTAACGTATTCAACTGTAATCCATTTCAGTATCAAAATTGCTCTAACGTGTATTTTAATCATTTTGTGCTTTTTTTTTAAAGATGGTGCATTTTTTTTGCTCCTCTGTTCTCGCAATTGCTTTTTCTTTTAATATAACGAAAATCAGCGCATTTAACTGTAATCTGCTTCATTATCAGAATGGTTGTAACGTATCTTTTAAGCATTTTTTTTTTTTTTTAGGATATTGCTTTTTTTTTTTTGCACCTTTTTTCTCGCAATTGGTTTTTCCTTTAATATAACGAAAATCAGCGCATTTACCTGTAATCTGTTTCATTATCAGAATGGGTCTAACGTATCTTTTAAGCATTTTTTTTTTTTTTTTAGGATCGTGCTTTTTTTTTTTTTGCACCTTTTTTCTCGCAATTGGTTTTTCCTTTAATATAACGAAAATCAGCGCATTTAACTGTAATCCGTTGCATTATCAGAATGGCTGTAACGTGTATTTTAAGCATTTTTGGATGTTTTACAGGATCGTGCATTTTTTTTTTTTTTTTTTGCACCTTTTTTCTCGCCATTGCTTTTCCTTTAATATAACGAAAATCAGCACATTTAACTGTAATCCGTTTCATTATGAGAATGGCTCTAACATGTATTTTAAGCTTTTTTTTTTCAGGATCATGTAATTTTTTTTTTAACACCTTTTCTCTCGCAATTGCTTTTTCCTTTAATATAACGAAAGTCAGTGCATTTAACTGTATTCCGTTTCATTATCAGAATGGCTGTAACGTGTATTTTAAGTATTTTTGGCTTTTTTTCAGGATCGTGCATTTTTTTTTTTAACTATTTTCTCGCAATTGCTTTAACATTTCTGTTAGGCATTTTTTTTCAGGATCGTACATATATATATATATATATATTTCACTTTTTTTCTCGCAATTGCTTTTTCCTTTTACATAACGAATATTTGCGCATTTAACTGTAATCCGTTTCATTATCAGAATGGCTCTAACGTATATTTCAAGCACATTTGCCTTTTTTTCAGGATCGAACATTTGTTTTTTCATGCACCTTTTTGTCGCAATTGCTTTTTCCTTTAATATAACGAAAATCATTATGAGAATGGCTCTAACGTGTATTTTAAGCTTTTTTTTTCAGGATCGTGCATTTTTTTTTTTTTTTTTTTGCACCTTTTTTTCGCAATTTCTTTTTCCTTTAATATAACGAAAATCAGGGCATTTAACAGTAATCCGTTTCATTATGAGAATGACTCTAACGTATATTTTAAGCATTTTTGGCTCATTTTTCAGGATCGTGCATTTTTTTTTTTTTTTTTTGCACTTTTTTTCTCGCAATTGCTTTTTCCTTTAATATAACGAAAATCAGCGCATTTAACTGTAATCCGTTTCATTATGAGAATGACTCTAAAGTGTATTTTAAGCATATGTGTTTTTTTCCAGAATCGTGCATTTTTTTCCACTTTTTTTTTCTCGCATTTGCTTTTTCATTAAATATAACGAAAATCAGCGCATTTAACTATAATCCGTTTCATTATCAGAATGGCTTTTTTCAAGATCGTGCATTTTTTTATTATTATTATTTTTTTTTTTTTTGTTCCACGTTTTTCTCGCAATTGCTTTTTACTTTAATATACCGAAAATCAGCGCATTTAACTGTAATCCGTTTCATTATCAGAATGCCTCTAACGTGTATTTTAAGTAGTTTTAGTTTTTTTTTCAGGATCGTGTATATATATTTTTTTTTTTTTTTGCACCTTTTCCCTCGCAATTGTTTTTTCCTTTAATATAACGAAAATCAGCGCATTTAACTGTAATCCGCTTCATTCTCAGAATGACTCTGACGTGTATTTTGAGCATTTTTGGCTTTTTTCATGATCGTGCATTATTTTTATTTTATTTATTTTTTTTTTTTGCACCTTTTCCCTCGCAATTGTTTTTTCCTTTAATATAACGAAAATCAGCGCATTTAACTGTAATCCGCTTCATTCTCAGAATGACTCTGACGTGTATTTTGAGCATTTTTGGCTTTTTTCATGATCGTGCATTATTTTTATTTTATTTTTATTTTTTTGCACCTTTTTTCTCGCAATTGCTTTTTCGTTTAATATAACGAAAATCAGCACATTTAACTGTAATCCGTTTCATTATCAGAATGGCTCTTACGTGTATTTTAAGCATTTTTGGTTTTTTTTCAGGATCGTGCATTTTTTTTCACCTTTTTCTCGCAATTGCTTTTTCCTTTAATATAAAGAAAATCACCGCATTTAACTTTAATCCGTTTGATTATCAGAATGGCTCTAACGTGTATTTGAAGCCTTTTTGGCTTTTTTTCACGATCGTGCATTTTTTTTCACCTTTTTTCTCGCAATATCTTTTTCATTTAATATAACGAAAATCAGCGCATTTAACTATAATCCGTTTCATTATAAGAATGGCTCTGACGTGTATTTTGAGCATTTTTGGTTTTTTTTTCAGGATCGTGCATTTTTATTTTTTCTTGCACCTTTTTTCGCAATTGCTTTTCGAATAATATAACGAAAATCAGCGCATTTAACTATAATCCATTACATTCTCAGAATGGCTCAAACGTGTATTTTATGCAATTTTGGCTTTTTTTAGGGATCGTACATTTTTTTTTTTTTTTTTTTTTTGCACCTTTTTTCTCGCACCTTTTTTCGCAATTGCTTTTCGAATAATATAACGAAAATCAGCGCATTTAACTGTAATCCGTTTCTTTATCAAAATTGGCTCTGACGTGTATTTTAAGCATTTTTGGGTTTGAGCATTTTTTTTTTCACCTTTTTTCTCGCAATTGCTTTTTCCTACTTTTTTGCTGTAATCCATTAGAGCAGAATGGCTCTAACGTGTATTTTAATAATTTTTCGGTATTTTCAGGATCATATCCATTACTGTCACTTTTTTAACCCCTTTTCTCTTAATTGTTTTTCCCTTTAATATAACGGAAATTAGCATTTAACGCATTTAAATGTAATCCGTTTCATTATCAGAATGGCTCTAACGTGCATTTTAATGAGTTTTGGGTATTTTCAGGATCGTATCTATTACTGTCTTTTTTTTTATTTATTTATTTATTTTTTTTTTTTTTACCTTTTTTCTCTCAATTGCTTATTCTTTTCATATAACCGAAATCAGCGCATTTAACTGTAATCTTTTTCATTATCAGAATGGCTCTAACGTATATTTTAATCATTTTTGGGTATTTTCAGGATCGTATCTGTATCTTTTTGTTTTTTGCACCTTTTTTTCTCAATCTTTTTATCCTTTAATATAATGAAAGTCATTTAACTGTAATTAGTTTAACTGTAATTAGGTTCATTATTAGAATGACTGTAACGTATATTCTAAGCATTTTTGGTATTCTAAGGATCGTATATGTATTACTTGCATTTTTTTGCACCTCTTTTCTCTCAATTCCTTTTCCTTTAATATAACGAAAATCAGCGCATTTAACTGTAATCGTTTCATTATCAGAATGGCTCTAACGTGTATTTTAAGCATTTTGGGGTATTTTCAGGATCGTATATATTAATGTCATATTTTTTCCACTTTTTCTCTCTCAACTCCTTGTTCCTTGAATATAACGAAAATCAGCCCATTTAACTTTAATCCGTTTCTTTATCGGAATGGCTTAAAATTGTGTTTTAAGCATTTTTGGATATTTCAGGATCGTATGTATTATTTGATTTTTTTCTTTCACCTTTTTTCTCTCAATTCCTTTTTCTTTCAATGTAACGAAAATCAGCGGAATTAACAGTAATCTTTTTCATTATCAGAATTGCTCTAACGTGTATTTTAAGTATTTATGGGTATTTTCAGGATCGTATCTATTACTGTCTTTTTTTTTTTTTTTTTTTTTTTGCATCTTTTAATATAACGAATATCCGTGGATTTAACTGTAATCCGTTTCATTATCAGAATGGCTCTAACGTGTATTTTAAGTATTTGGGGGTATTTTCAGGGTTGTATATATTACTTACATTTTTTTTTTCTTTGCACCTTTTTTCTCTCAATTGCTTTTTCCTTTAATATAACGAAAATCAGCTTATCTAACTGTAATTCGTTTAATTACCAAAATGGCTCTAACGTGTATTTTAATAATTTTTGGGTATTTTCAGGATCGTATATATTACTTTTTTCTTTTTTTTTCAAGTATTCTCTCTCAATTCCTTTTTTCTTTAATATAACGAAAACCAGTGCATATAACTTTCATCCGTTTCATTATCAGAATGGCTCTAACGTATATTTCAAGCATCTTTGGGTATTTTCAGGATCGTATATGTTACTTGCATTTTTATTTTATGTCAGCTTTATTCTCTCAATTCCTTTTTTCTCAAAAATGACGATAAATAGCGTATTTAGTTAAAATCCTTTTCACTGTCGGAATGGCTCTTACGTGTATTTTAAGCTTTTTTAGGTATTTTTATTGCACCTTTTTCTCTCAATTCCTTTTTTCTTTAACATAACGATAATCAGCGTATTTAACTGTAATCCCTTTCAGGATCAGAATGGCTCTAATGAGTATTTTAAGGATTTTGGGGTATTTTCACGATCTCAATTTCACGATTTCTCTCAATTCCTTTCTGCACTAATATGACTATAATCAGCGTATTTACCTATAATGGCTCTAACGTGTATTTTAAGCATTTCTGGGTATTTTCAGGATCGTATATATCACTTGCATTTTTCCCCCTTTTTTCTCTCCTTTTTTTTTTTTTTTTTTTTGTCTAATATATTAGCAATATTGTTTTTCATTATCAGAATGGTTCTAATTTATATCTTAATCATCTTTGGTATTTTTAGGATCGTTGTTTTTATCCCCCTTTTTCTCTCAATTCCTTTTTCTTCTAATATAACGACAATCAGCGTATTTAGCTATAATCAATTTCATTATCAGAATGGCTCTTATTTGTTTTTTAGTCATGTTTGGTGTTTTTAGGATCATTGTGTTTTTTTCTTATTTTTCTCTCAATTCCGTTTAGCTCTAACATAACGACAATCAGCGCATTTAGCTATAATCCTTTTCATTATCAGAATAGTTTTAATTTGTGTTTTTTTCATCTATGGTATTTTTAGGATCATATTTAGTAGTTGTACTTTATTTTTCTTTCCTTTTTTTCTCTCAATTCCTTTTTGATCTAATATAACGATAATCTGCGTATTTATCTATAATCCTTTTCATTATCAGAATGGTTCTAGTTTGTTTAAATTTTTTTTTAGACTTCCCCCTTTTTTCTTTCAATTCATTATCAGAATGGCTCTAATATGTATTTTAATCATTTTCGGGTATTTTCAGGATCGTATATATTACTTGCATTTTTTTGTACCTTTTTTCTCGATAATCAGCGTATTAAGCTATAATCCTTTCTATTATCAGAATGGTTTTGATTTGTATCTTTATCATATTTTGTATCTCTAGGATTGTATTTAGTAATTTATTTTTTTGTTTCCCTTTTTTTCTCTCAATTCCTTTTTGCTCTAATATAACGATAATTAGCGTATTTAGCTAAAATCCTTTTCATTATCAGAATGGATCTAAAGTACATTTTAATCATCTTTGGTATTTTTTGGATCGTTGTTTTTTGGGCACAAGAAGGTATTATTCTACCTTCTTAGCATAACGATTATTAAAGCATTCAAAATGCACAAGGCACTCAAAGGCAGAAGACATTTTGCTTAACCAATTAATTGCTAAGGCTATGATTACCAAAATCTTTGCATATATGCACTTAATCTAAAGACTTTGTTGCAGAGGAAAAACAGAATATAATAGGTTTTAACATGCTAATCAGTGATCTTTCTGTCGACTCCCACAGTTTGTGCAGTTGTGAAGCCACTGACATTAGGATCAGACGCGTGTAACTTACTGTTACTTTCATCATCGCGAATCTGAAATGGTTGCATCAAGTAGGCGAATCTCATATATAAGCATCATTCTTTATAAACTTAAGTTTCTGTGTAGATACTCTGCATGTATATTCATGAAAATCAATGGCAATTTGTGGTTTTTCGAATCCAAATGAATGCTTACAATCTGAAGTTTTGGTAACTATAAAGTTATCTTACTAGTACAAACAGTTGTATTATATACCTATTTTATTTCAACTGGGGTTTACTCTGAATTAGATTTAGACATCCTAGACAATGAGGACACTGTAGAAGATAGTTTCCTTAAACCTTTGAATGTGAATGATCTAACAGATGAAGATTCTGGGGAAAATCAACCCTACGATATAAAAGCTGCTTGCACCAGCAGAAATTTGTTGACAAAGACAAACAGTAAAGTTCAAACACATAAAAGAACAAAAAGCAAAAGCAAATATTACTTTGCATTTGTCTCTGAGTGATGATTGAAACAAAAAGATGTAACAATAATAATGGAAAATATAATTTTGTTAAAAGGTAAATAAATGAACAAAGTGATTTATTTATATTCATCATGTAGTTCCAAAGAAATATGTTCCCGATAAGGAAGCTATTAGTTGCCTTCAAAATAAATTATAATTCACTACAAAACCCAATTTATTGTACCCGTATAAAACTAAAGTAATCATGATCCCCAGCCATATCACCAAAGATGTATATAGTAGCTTACAAGATTTCACGAAAATCTAATATAAATGTCTTTCTGCGAGAGGGTGTAATGCTGGAGGCAGGCCTGTTCCCATACCAGCAGGACACCAGGGTACCAGGGCAATTCATAGAGTGTAAACCACAGAACAAGTTAATATGGAGTCTATACACAAAATATCAGCATATTCAATGGATAATATACCTTACAATACAGTAAAAGAGCAAAATGGTACATTTCACACACACACACAAAAACACCATAATTTCCAAGAGAAAGTATATAATGCTAACAGTGCATACAACCCATCGCACAGCACAAACTAAGGCTTAAAACAGTACCTATATGAGGTCCAGGTATTTTGAACTCTCAGTCTTGTATTCTTCTATAGGAAATATTTTTTTCTTATTATTTCAAATATCATCATTAATATCTCTTTTATTCAGTAGGGGTGCAATTGATATAAACTTCTGTATACTTCTGCCTACTGTAAAGTATAAATGTAAATATTTGATTTTCTTATTTTTTTCACCTACTCTAAGCTGAGTGTCCAGAGCTTAGACTGGTTCCTTACTTGTTGATAAAACACCTGGGTGTATTTTTAATGGATATCTCATATCATCAATATGTATTATTTACTGAAAACAATAATGTCGTTACACTTTATACAATTTAAATAGGAGGAGATTAGAGATCTATATTTACAATAACAAATACATAACATTTTTTCAAAATATAACCTACCTTGAAATGTTGAACTTCACAGAGCCCTCGACAATATGCAACATGAAAAAGTCCTATCGATTCAATTCATTGCAGATGGGGTCAATACATTGATGCCATAAGAGTTTCTGACTATATATGAGGCATGTAAGGTGCCAATACCAGTTTGGTTGTTTTGTTGAGTGTCACTAGGAGTGAGGAGGAAGAGTGTATATAGTTTTTTTTTTTTTTTTTTACTTATTTATTTATTTTTACAATAAAGAAAATGTTTCACCAACTTCGTACTTCTTCTAACCATATATTTTTTACAGTGATACTACACTGAGTGTACAGCATTTATTCCTCCTTTAGGGAGACAAAAAGTCTAAACTACAGGAATTACTTGTCTAAACAATGCCATAGCCCTACCGGTACCCATTATAAGTTTCCAAAAGGGACAATAGAAAAAATGGAGATTTTCACTGCTCTTATGTATATATGAGAAGGAGTTGGGAACCAAACCTACCAAATGACAACCCCACGTCCCCAGTGAGTTAGGAGTACTTTTCTTTCTTTATCATCTATAGATGAGCTAAACGTCCCAGAATATATTTTTTTTCCAATTGATGGCTCTTTTCCAGACAATACGAAAATGCATCAATCATGCATGGGAGAGATCCACAGTAATAGCAACGAAACTAACCTGCCAGGGATCCATCGTACTAGTCAAAAGTTGATTTTATATTAAGCCAGGGAGGTTGGAAGGCCCTCCCCCACAAGCAGGGTTGTTGAGGGTACAACCCCCTGACAATTACGCAAATACATAATTTTTGCCCAAAATAACATTACTAGTTACGAATATTAACTGAATTCACCCGAAATTTCCCTGACTTTCTCCATGCTCTCCCAAGCTATCGCGTCTAGTATCATCGCTACTGTTGGGTAGCACTAACACAACCAGAAATGCACACAGCAGACATCACAAGGAATCCATCCATACCAATTTTGGAGAGTTTAATGATGCAGACCTATCATAATTATTTTCGTTGTTACTACAATCAGCAACAATTATGTATCTACATGGTGCTTTAAGCAATGGTCACCCAAAAACTAATACACCAAATACAATCCACCAATACAGTGCTTCTGCAATGTTCAAAAGATGTAAAAGTCCTTATATCTCAAATTTTCCAAGTTTTGCCTTTATGTCCACATTGAACATGGATAGCTTAATCAAGTAAGACTTGCCACCAGAACTGCTAATTCTTTCCAAAAGGATCCTTTGGTTTTCTTGATACTGTATTTGTTCTTAAATGCTTTGCAGTGTTAAAGTATCAACTGCAAGAAATAGCTGGTAAAAATGGTATCACTAATGTACTATGCTCAATAAACAGGATTTTTGTATAAATCAACGATATCATGCTCATTTGTGCTATATACACCATGTCGCGCGAATGTATAAATACAACTTGATAAAAAGTACGATTATATCCCATGGTTTAACACACATTTTTGATATATTAAAATTATACCAATCTCTAATAAGAATAGTAAAACGTCCCTATCTGCCTTTTGTAAATATAATTATGAATATAATTACACTGTATATGCAATAATCATTTGATTCGAAAGACGAATCAACGTGGGAAAAAAATAGTTTCACATAAAATAAGGATGTGTATGATGTTTTCTGTCAATCCAATACTATAGAAAATGAATAAATTAGAAAGTAGACAAAAGTAGCTTGATATCTATTAAGATCAGAGATAAATTCGTTATTCTCTCAAAACAACTTTTTTAACATTCACAGCCTACTACTCTTGCCATTTTACAAAACAGATCTTAAACCCATATACATATGTGCAAAAGTACAAGGCGAATTTTGATTAAGATGCCAGGTGAAGTTGATGGAATTATTTTTTGATAATGGTATTTTTAACCTTTTTCGGAGTGATAGGTGATTCACATACCAATCTATTACTGCTGGATTTCATTTCGTGTCAAAATTAAGGGGAAGGCAGATGATGGTCCATTTAGACCTGGCAGAACCTGCCCTCCCCACCATCTGCGACCCCGTAATTGATCACAGAGAGGGACCTATAACTGATGTCTTGTATTCCTTAGTAATGTAAGCCCAACATTTAATTACAAAGGAAAAAAATAGATGAAGTGCTTATTATCCCAATGGCGTGTGTTTTAATTGCTAGCCATGTAGAAGGAAGTTTCACTTCAAAAATAGTTTTGTTTTACATACAATTTCTGTCAAATACTGACAGATGTCATTCAATACAAATATGGCCGATGTATTTGTTATTTTGATCAAATCAAATTCTATGCAGTAGTAAATATGGTGAAGCAACTATAATTTCAAAGCCTGACATATTTCCTACGTCGATTTACCAAAGTAATTTCCATAATCTGTGCGTTTTTATGTAAATAAGATTATCATTCAGATCCGTTATCGAGATATCGAAAAGGCAGTCTTATCTATACACATTTGTTGCGAAACACATTTATTTACACGGATGGTCAAGTGAAACATCAAATTGATTATATATGACACCCAAACAAATTGTGTAGCAGCTGCCAACAGACCTAATAAAGTCCAGGAGCTGAATGTGGTTCTTACCATCAAATCAAATTGGTTTGAAGTGCTTATTTAACTAAAGAAACTACTCCAAACGAACGATAGAACAGCATAAAAGTACCATGCTTGAATCTGCATAAAAAAACAATACTTACAAGACGCAAGTCACACCCAAACTCACACCTGACTTTAAAGTTAATTGATGAACGCCGAGCTGTTCAAAGCAACAATCAAAATATCTTGTCTAAACCGGAAAATAAAGAGGCATACGCGCAACAAGAATGGTTATATCGAAGCCAAATGTAAAGAAACTGAAATCAGTGACATTAATAATTAACCTCATGATTTCTTCAGAACTGTTAAAGAAAACGACACGACTTTCAGTGAAAAGAGATACACGAGGCAAAATCATGACAGGATCAAAAGATCTCAAGTGTAGATTGAGAGAATACAGCAAAACTCTGTTCAAAAGAACGAACGCGTGGGAGCTCCAGTCAGTAATAGCATCAACTCTCAAAATGATGAACCAAATATTCTATTATCAGAATAGAGAAAACAATCACGAAAATGAGAAGTGGCAAATTAGCAACCAGTAGGAATCGACAAGATACCAGTATAACTCAAAGAAAAGTAGGTTTGTTGGCAGCAAATACTCCACATCAGGGGTGGATCCAAGAATTTTGGAGGGGGGGGGGTGCCCATTACTGGTTATGTGCTATGTACACCTGTTAAAAGGCACCGTCAGTTTTTCACACTCTTTTGATGTATATATCCCGATTAAAAATCGTTGGTGGCCGAGAGACTGGATGATCCGCGCCTGGCATGATCTGGCAAACAATTTAATGAATTCCAAGAGAATGTAAACATTATCGCTTTATTTCACATACCAGCATGATCATGCTATGCAAGACTATAACAATAATTCCGTAAACCAAATTACTAATATCAGTTGGCATATCAATAAAGTTGTTGAAAAGAATAGAAAACTCATCTTGTTTGCTCACAGATTAATTGAAAGTGTTCGACTGTATTGTTCATAAAATCATGAAATAAAACATATGCAACTGAATAAAGGCAATCCGATAAACTATGCTGCGAACACTACGCGTCAAATCTTGCAAGCAAATCGGAAGGTATGGCCTAAGTTGACAATCACAATAACATAACGATAACACGATTCTGCTGGAAATTACAGAAAATATACAAGGCTTGATTGAAATACGGCATGTCGAAAGTGAGGTTGGTCTGGTTCTTAATGTGGAAAACAAAAATGATGCTTACAGGTTCCGATAAGTACCACTCAATCACGGTAAATAATAACCCAAATGAACAGCAGGCTAAAGGCTTCTTTTGTAGAGTACGAACCAGGAACGCGTTCTATGTTTCTGAAGACTGAAAGAGGTTGGCCTAATGACGTCATTACTCTCCATAGACGCTGATTGGTTAGTGAGTGCGCTGCCAAACGTAGGGCGAATTGTGGGAAAAAGTATCGTAGATATCATTTCAAATTACACGCTCCCGAAACAATACAGAGGATCCACCACACACGTATCATACGATGGCATCCTCATCGAGAGCAATAGGGATCACGGCTGTAGCTCTGCAGGTCTCCCGAAAAGATGAGAGCAATGAAGTTATGGAAGAGATTGTGCAACCAACTGCAATGTGTGTTGATGTGTATGACGGCTTATGCCTTTGAATAAGGTGGGTTTCCTATTGGTTTGAAGGAAAACTTCTAGCAAAGGCCAACCAACTTCCTTCCTAGTTTTTGTAAACAGTAGTGCAAATCTTTCCATACTTTAGATTTATTTACTATGTGTGCATGGGAAATAAGTTAGACAAATAACAACTACAGTGTAATTGTTGCATTTAAACTTAAATTAGATATTTGGAGAAGGCAGTGTTCATGCTAATCAACTGCGTCAACTTTTTCATAAAACAAATAAGGAAATTTTCTCCAAGATACCATGAGATGCAATATCTAGGAGCTGAATTCATTTTTAAAGTTCTGTAGGGTCTAGAATTTGTATTTGTTAATCTCTTAAATGTTTATGTTTTTTTTTTTTTATACATGATGTAAAAGTAATAGTAAATGACTTATTTAAAGTATTTAACCACAGATTACAATCCTTTTCTGGAAATTCTGTTATCATTTTGATTGTACAGTATTTGTATTTTAAGATTAGAAAGTGAAATATATTCATGTAGTATTCATTTACATTTTATAGTAAACATATTTTCTTTGGAAAAAAAGTCTGTTTAGATATGCTTTTTTCTTCTTCATACAGGGAAGATCATCCGCAACAAGAAGGTTTCATGGAAATTCTGGAGCAAAAAAGTGACCGTGACTTTCAACCACCTAGGAGTTACTAAAAGTTCTCTTGATATGATTATCAAGGATATCGAAGGGGTAAGAAACATATGGGAGCTATAATTCGTGATCAGACCTTCCACGTACCAGCTCAATTTAGGACCAAGAAGGCCTGTGTATAATGACAGACTTTGGTACTTAGGAACTCAATAGCCAAGCTGTTTCGACACAGAGAGATATCAGAATTAGGTTACAGTATCAAAATGAATTTACATTTGATGTGTGTGCAAAAAATAATAGAAGTGCTGTGCTCTTCTTGGCAGTACAAGTTATATTAGATGGCCAACACACAAGGAAGCAGTGGAAAAGGGAAAGAGACTTTTAGCATTTAGTGGCCTGCCAGGGGTAATTGGTGCTGTGGATGGTTGCTGTATGTACTTAATTAAAGCCCCAGAAGCTGTTACAATCTGACTGGACAGACCCAATGAAGACACAATTGCAAATATAATGGCACGTGTGTCGTGTGTGTTTTGAAATGTTTTATATATATAGTATATGTTTTTTACTCAATGTTTTATTATATACATATTGTGACTATAACTTTTTTTGTTTATTTAGCAACTGTTGTCACAATAAAAGTATTTACAATTACTTTAAATATCAGTTTAGCTTCATCCTCAAGCCTGTCCAGGAACAATAAGGCAACAAATACTTATTGCATATTTAATAAAACAAAGAGTTTATTTCGTCCTAATACATTAAATTGTTGATTTATAAACTTAAATATATTCAAATTCTCATACACTGTAGCACTAAAAATAATAGATTTGTTATTATATAATATTTTCACAGAATCTAACTGAAAGATCTACAAACTTGAAAATAGATATATAAAACATTAATATAAACATAAAATTAATACACTAGTCTCCTCTTGTGGAGGTGACAGCAACAAAAACTTTTGTTTTAAACACAAAAACAAACACACACACACATGCACACACACGCATGCATGCACGCACACACACACGCATGCATGCACGCACACACGCATGCATGCACGCACACACACACACACACTCTCACTCACATGCATATATATATATATATATATATATATATATATATATATATATATATATATATATATGTTCTGTATTCTTAAACTATTCAAAATTTTGCCTCATTTCCTGATGCATTTGTCTCATTTTGGAGACAAGCTGTTCTCTTCCAGTTAGCCGTCTCCATGTTCTTGTGGTCCCTTGTATCGATCTTTCTTGTTGAACTTCTTGCAATAGACAAAGCTTTAGATTTCGCCCTATCGACGACCCACGATAGAATAGTCATATTTTCAGACTCGTTAAGTTCACTTAAAGCTATTAAATCCTTAGAAACCACCAAAAATGAAATACAGGGTAATATCATTCGTAAATTACATAGTGCCAATAAATCAATCAAGCTGATATGGGTACCTGGACACTCGGGTTATCATTGCAATGAACAGGCTGACAAATTAGCCGGGTCGACATGGTGATCTGGAGCCTGGCATTGTCTGTACCAGATCTCAGGTGTTTTGTCTCATTTTATAAAAAACCAAAAAATCCATCTCCTGTGGCAAAGTGAGTGGACCGACTCACAATAAACAACAAAAACAACATAACGATCATAAAAAATGAGGCGGACACAGCCCACAGAATAAAAAACCCAGAAGGGTGCAGGGAGAGGTGGACTATGTTTGGCCCGAATACGTAGGGTCAATGCTGACACACCTCACTCCCTATCTAGAGGAGAATTTCCCTCCACATTGTGACCACTTCAACAACCCCTTTATAATGGCGCACATAAATCCATATCCATTGTTAAATAAATATAATCACCAAAGACAAAGCCATAAAAAATTTTAACTCTACACAATAAAAAATATAGATATAACATTAAAAATTTATTGTCAAACAATGAAAAAATAATTCAAAAAGTAATCACTTTTCTAAAGGAGACAAAACTTTATGACCTTCTATAGATTGATAAGATAAAATGGAACCATTGGCTTAATGACCTTGGCATGTGCCGCTGGTTGATAGCCAATAAATCCAACAAAGAAAGAAAGATGGATCGTCAGCAGATGGCCTCTTGCATATGAGCCCCTAGCTCGGCAACCGCACTGCTCTCAACCTGTGCCCTTTTGGCACTTGTTGATTTTTCTTTTATTGGAGAATTTTATTATTTTTAAAAGGGTTGCGGGCATGGTAATCTCATGGCCAGCCCAAAAGAATGATATTTTGAATATGGGAGGAGGAGAGACCTTTTGTTTTTGAATAAAGAATAAAAACTATGATCGGAAATCTGTTTATATCTTTCAAGACCCAACTTGTAATGATTGCCTGACTCTAGCCACGCCTGCTCGGCAATGTCCTGTGTAGGAACTCTATTTCTTTCCACATACAAACTGACATACACTCATACACATAAATAACATACACTTTACACGTCTTCTACTGTCTCGCACATACACGGGTGCTGATCCCTTATCAGCTGGTGGCAGCCTACCCCTACACAGGACAGGATTCACGTTACCACAGATTTAATCGGGGATTTGCTTTGGGGCAAAGGGGAATCTTTCGATGAATCACTACAACTATAATACTACACAATAATCTCTTGCATACATTCACCTGTACATGTATCTCTCCTTCCATTACATATATGTGTATTTCTATGGGTTTTACTCGCCGTGACTGCTTAGACTAAGGACGCAAGTCTTTACCTTACTGCTCTGTCTTCCGTTATGCGGCTCTAGAACATGATATTCCACCTAATATTTAACTTATTCGAGACTTCAG
>NW_028234409.1:21161731-21164231 GCF_977035675.1 Penaeus japonicus | reverse complement strand
ATCATATATACATGTGTTATATATATATGTATATATGCATATATACATATGTATATATATAGTATTATATATATAATATATATATACATATATTATATATATATATATATATATATATATATATAATATATATATATATATATATATATTATATATATATATATATATATATGCAGATTCGAACCTCTGCCGCCCTTAATGTGCAGTACTAAACCAACTAGAACACACGACCCAAAAAATAAAGGATCGTCAAACTAGGATCATAATAGCTCCATAGAGTTTACCAATCTATCCATACTTATGATAATGAAATTTTACTGGCAATCCCCGTGTGCACTCGGTGGCCTTGGCTCAGAAATTCCCCTATAAAGTCCGATAACCAGAGTTGGTTTAGTACTCTACTCACGGGCGGCAGAGATTCGACTCTGGGTCAGGGAGATATGTTATGCTTCTACATCAAAGCGACACTGCATTATTTTGTTTTGTATAGTAACTGACACTGACTGACTTTGTTGTTCAATATTTGATCTAATGCCACCAAGTCCCCACGGGGATTGTCTGTAAAACTTCGATAGCATTAGAAGGTCACCGTAGGTCAACCCAACAATTGTTTGTACGCTATAGTTGTCTGAATGTTTCATAGAGACTAGGCCAGGTGGCCTACCTTGCCCAAGATCCACCTCACGCCCTTCTCGACACCTGGGCTTCTTGCGTGGGTTAAAAGCAAAGATTGAGGAGGTCAAAGGAGACCAATCAAGAGAGGTCGAGTGAGGAGAGTAGTCGATTAGTATGTGGCATAACAAGGTGTGGTGTGTCTGATCTTTACGTTGTGTTTATACCAGTGACAGTGAAATAAGCCCGAAAGCAGAGCACTCTTTCTTGCGGACCACGCCATTATTCATATTACCTTTTTCTGGTTTATCTCTTAGCTCACTTGTGAACCTCGTCATCAACAGAGTCCCTGCAATACACGCACAATACCCACGCAGACGCACACGCACACGCACACACACACACACACATACACACACACACACACACACACACAAGCACAAACGCACATGCGCATGCGTGCACACACACACAGCCTACGGGAGGGGGGGGGGGGGGGGCGGGGGGGGGGGGGGGGGGGGGGGGGAGGGCGGGGGGGGGGAGGGGGGCGGGGTGGGGTGGGGGGGTGGGGGGGGGGGTGGGGGGGGGGGGGGGGGGGGGCGGGTTGGGGGGGGGGGGAGGAGGGGAGGGGGGGAATGGGGGGGGGAGGGGGGGGGGGGGGGAGGGGGGGGAGGGGGTACAAGCACACACACACACACCACAACACACACACACACCCCCCACCCCACCCCCCCCCCCCCCTAATCCCCCCACCCCCCCCCCCACCCCCTCCCCCCCCCTCCCACACCCCCACACACACACACACACACACACACACACACACAAAGACACACACACTCCACTCACACTCACACTCACACATCACACTCACACTCACACTCACACTCACACACACAGACATACAGATATATATATTGGTGTATATATATATATATCATATATATATATATATATATATATATATATTTATATATATATATTTGTATATATACTATATAAAATATCATATATATATATACTATATATATATATATATAGAAAAATATAAATATATATATATGATATATAATATAATAATATATATATGGACAATGCCACTCGCTTCTGACACAAGCAGGAAAGGAAGTTCTGGATGGTAACCATCTACGGTCTCTACTGAGCACTAACTTCAGAGAGCGATGAAGCACAGCAAGATGACAACTTCCGGCTCTAGAGTACCGGCGATTTAGGATGTAGAGACAGAATGTGAAGAGGAAGATGAATCAGACCATGTGTAACGGCTGCAATGTGGCATTCGTAGCCGTAAGCACAGATCCCCCTCTCCATTCCATAATTTTTTTTTTTTTGGGGGGAGGGGGGGTCGGTGATCACACATAAAATTGCATAACGAATATCATCATATATGGTTTAAAAAAGAGCGAAAAGGCGCTAGATACGTCACGTGATGTAATGAAACCTGCGGAGGCACACCATACCGGTTTCCAACTCGAAAATGGATGCCCCATGTTGCATGATGAGAGAAAAATCTACAGTAAACTCTATTTCGAGAAAAAGTAGCAACTTGCACACGCTGTGCTCCTGTTTCTTCCTTGTGAAGATTCACAAATCCGCGATCTGAATGAAAATTATTCTTCGGTTTTCAAACAACCAGTACATCTGAAGGGGTGAGTGGATCTAAAGTAGGAACATGTCCACCTATCAATAAAAGTGAATAGACGTGCGCTCCTTTTACCCGTCGCCTTCGTATGTGTGTGGATGCAGCATAGGTAATATTTCATAGCTTTAGTGCATGGCATTTACTTTCTTCCCTGGTATCCTCGCAGAACATGCCTTATACTCTGGGCGAGAGGCGAACACTTGGCGTGGCTTGGCTGGGGCTTCGGGTTGG
>NW_028234409.1:21149231-21151731 GCF_977035675.1 Penaeus japonicus | reverse complement strand
ATGTCTAATATTTTCTTACTTTGACCTTTGAGCTTTGCAACAAGTAATATATATATATATTACTTATATTACAGAAAGCTGACATTTGAAGGGGAGGTGTACGGAAAAAAGATAATACCCAAAACATGACCAAAAAAGCAAAACAAAAAACGAATACACGTAGATGGCTGGATTAAAGCTGAATTTGAGTAGGGAGGATTGTGCTTTGTGTTAATTTAAAAAAAATCTAGGAGCTGATATTGTCTATACTTAATAAATATTCCTCAATCGTGTAAATGAACTTATCTGTAGAGACTAATATAGATGCAATTTTGACTTCAATTTTCTGAGATAGAGCAATACAGTTTATTTCAATCAATGAGTAGTTTTTGAGTATTCAATATAATTAAGAATTTCCTTTTTATTTTATGGTGTAATTTATCCCTTTTGTAGGGCCCTAACAAGACAGAAGTGTCTGGTAGGTTTTGGTGCTTGGTATTCAAAATTGGTCTAAATTCAATTTTCATAATTTTAACCCAAATAATTGCCCCCAACTGTGTGCTGGCCCCCTTAAACTTTACTAACTTAACTGTAAACTATTTACCTGTTTCCTTTTTAAAGCTGCTGTTTCTCTCTTCTCCCACATCTCTCTCCGTTGCTTCAATATGGGTTGAAGCTCACTTAGTACTAATTTTCCCTGCCTCTTTTGATGCTTCATCTCATAACGCCTCTTCTTTGTATCTGCACTCCAAATATCATCATCATATTGAACCCTATTTAGTTTTTCAGAATGTTCCTCTTCTATGAAGGCTTCAAATACTTCATCTTCTACAACTGGTTCATTTATTTCACTCAATATAATAGGTATTTTCTTTGTTTCCAATACTTGAGAGTCACTGTCCTCTTTATCATCTATACCATCAGAAATGTGTCTATCATATGCATCCTCTGATTTCACACAATATTTTCTATCCACTCTTGCAACTGCTTCTTCCCAAAAACCTTGACACGAATCTAGCTCAGCTTTAATCAACTGCAACTGCTGCTTAACATCCTCATATGGTGGTAGATTATCTAAGTCATCCTTTTGTAATTTGTTTACACAGGTTGCTTCATTATCCTCAGTATGAAATTTGTTTTCTAAATCCTGCACTTTATACAAAAAAGCATGCATATGTAAACTTAAACTATGAAGAGCAAGATACACACAATTTTTTTTCTTTTCTAAAGTCTGTGGTTTCTCTTCCTCATTTCTATTCTGAAGCCAGTATACCCTGGTATATTCGAAATGATTAGTTAGGTCCTTGACAGCTTTTTTTAGTTGCATTAATTGATCAACTGAAACAAGTTCTTCCTCAAGAATCTCTATCATCTGTGTAGGATTCCCAACAATCAATATCAATTCAGTCAAAACTGTTGAAGTCTGAAGCTTTGCCAAATTTGCTCCTTTCTGGAAAAAAAAGAGGAATATTAGTGGCAACTCAATCACTGCAGAGTATTGTTAAATTAGGTATGTATTAAGAATACAAAGATGAACATCACTATTTTTGTTTTATTAGAAAGACTTCAGAAATAAATCTACTTGAATATACTTTAAAAAAGTGATTAATGGAAGTGTGGACAGGGTATAGATTTGCTTGCCCAGTCTCTAGGATGGGTTTTATTTCAGAGCCAGGCAGCTTCACGCAGCATGCCTTGACTTTCCCACTCTCTTTCAAGCACTCATTGTAATGCTAGAACCATTTTTGTGTTTTAATTGTTGTGTATTTTACTGTCTGTCATATATCTGTCATATCAATGCCGCAGTTGACTAAAATTGTAGTATAGGGTCCAAATCAGCTCATTATTTTTTTTGTATTCTTGTACTCTCATGAACTAATATGAAACATATAACCATACACGATGAAGATAACATGGAGAGGTAGAGAAGAGGAAAGAAACCTGTGCTTATGACTGTGAGTGCCACTACAAGGCATCCTTACTGGCACAGGGGGACACTGTAGAAATTAGGTATGGTTTGAGTCACTTTCCTCTTCTCGTTATGCCTCGACATCCTTCATCAGTGGTACTTTAGAGCAAGAAGTCAGCAACTTGCTGTGTGCCATCGCTCAATAAAAATAGTGCTTACCAGAAACCGTGGATGAGTGCCATTCAAGACTCTCTCCTAGAAGAAAGTGGTGCCGTTGAGGTTTTAAATGTTAGGTGACACCTATTTTGCTTATTATTATGGCAATTTTAGTAATTATGACTGCCATTGTCATTATCACACACTCATCACTCATAGCACAATAAAATAACACAGTGATCCAAAATCCCTGAATGTCATGTATGTCAGGCCAAAGCTCCTGTATCATGTATGTCATGACTGAGCATTGCTAGTTTAAGATATCCATCCCTTTTCCTATCTATACTAAAAGGAGAATCAAAATAAACTTAGAAACTGCATATTCAAAGATAAATTAAAAATTTATTTATGGATACACCCCTTGCCCACACTCTGTTCGGCAACAGTTTGCGACGA
>NW_028234409.1:21141731-21144231 GCF_977035675.1 Penaeus japonicus | reverse complement strand
ATATATGTATATTATATATATATATATATATATATATTTATATATATATATATATATAATATATATATATATATATGTTATATATATATACATATACACATACATCAACATATACATAAACATATACATACACATACACATACACATACACACACATATATGTATATGTATATGTATATGTATATGTATATGTAAATGTATATATACATATATGTATATGTATATATACATATATGTATATGTATATATCGCAGTCATGCTCCTTTGCTTTAAAGTAAAACTTTTGCTGTGCTGACCAGGTGGCACTAATATCAATCTTGTGGCAAAAACAAACAAATATACTCCCCATTTACGCATAGTTAAAACCTACCTTAAGATGCTTTAAATGGTCTTTTGGATTTTCGTAGGTCTTTATGTCCAACCTTTCTTGGTCATGGAAGAGTCCCACCAAACAGGGGTAATTCTTTGCACTTGGTGCTAGCTGTGTGTGAATTTCATAAAGCAGTCTTGATATAGTTCTCAACATGAAGTCGAGGGTATAACGTAAGGTGGTGCAAGGCGGAGATTCATTTCCCTCATAATCTATGAATAATCTTGATCCTTGAGCCCTTTGGAAGATGAATAACAATTAGAACATTTTTGTTTAAGTGTAAAAATTCTTATAAATCACTGTATTTGTAAACAAATTCTTTAATGTTAATAGTATAAAAAAGTTAATTTTAGAAAGTACACCTATCATCTTGAGGAAAAAGGAGATACCAGAATCACAAAACTTCACTTATAGGTACTGAATTACAGATTTTAGGTCGCTCAAAATATAAACCCTGGCTGTTTATACGACCAGATAATATAGCTAAACTGAAAATATGTTTCAAGGTCCTGCAAGAAATTGTTCATAATGATTTTGTTTATTACAAGGCAACTCAAAATAAACAATCACTTATCAATTCTTCACATATTTACTCTGACTGAATGGCTAATCACTGACTCTTAGGAAGCAACAATGACAGGCAGGCAAAAAGAAATGTTTGCTTTGCCATTTCATTCCCTGTAATATTCATGCATTTTATATTTGCAGATTAAACTCAAGATGCAAATTATATATATGTGTATATATATGTATATATATCTATAATAATATATTTATATATAATATATCTATGTATATAATATATTAGTGAGAAATATTTATATATATATATATTTATTTATATATTATAATATTTCTTATATATATATATATATAGTATATAATATTTGTATATATTTATATATATCTAATATATATATATATATATATATTGATATATATCTACATATATATAAATATTATATATATATATATATATATAATTTAATATAGATTGATAAGATATATAATATATATAATTATATATTTTTTAGAAACTATTTTAGATATATTATTATATATATTAGTTATATATATACGAAACATACATATTATGTTATACATACACACACACACAGCACACACACACACATCACTCACACCAACACACACTAACACACACTTCAACATGTAATAACACATACATATTATCAATGCATTATATGCATATATATATATATCAATATATATATTATATATTATAATATATATATATATATATATAAATATATATGATGCATATATATATATGTATTATATATATATATGTATGTATATGGTATAATGGTTATATATGTTATAATGTAATATTGTTAATATTTATTGATATATATATATATATATATATATATATATATATATATATATATATATATATAAATTTTCACAGAAAAAATGGCCATTCTTACAGCACAAATCCTCGAGATATGAGGTCCACTTCTTGTAACAGCCGTAGAGATTTGGAGGATGTCTGCAAAGCTTCCTGTAGTACTGCAACCAAGTCTTTTAACCTATCTGTTCTGGTGCATATCTCAAAAAGAGATTGCCTGTAATGTAATATATCAAAATCGTTATACAGGCAACAAAATAATGAAAATAAAAACATTAATATCCTCAAGACAGCTTTGCTTATGTTTACTTTACAAAGAATCAGCTTACTTCACAATGTATAATGCTGGAAACTGGTGACTAAATATTTCTCTTATTAGACTCTTTATTTTGTCTTGCTTTATTTATCTAAGTGATGACCTACTTGGTGTCCTTAAAATAGCTTTCTAAACCATCACAAATTATCACGAACTAAGATTAAATTAGCTCCTACATTTGGACACTTTTCTTTTCAAAAGTTGTGATATCACCACATGAAATACCATATATATATGTAGGTACCTGTTCCTCTTCTTCCGTCATCACCATTCTATTATGAACCATTGATCCTTAGAATCCATGCGCACCTTCCACTTTTGTTTTGTTATATGTGTATATATTTTTTTCACACACAGATGGCTAGTGCTTAGTTACTAAGGAGTTAATTACTAGACCCACCTAACCTAACCTATTTACCCTATTCCTTATCTATTGTGAATATAG
>NW_028234409.1:21134231-21136731 GCF_977035675.1 Penaeus japonicus | reverse complement strand
CCCGAACGTCATGTACGTCAGGACGCCCGTCGTCAGGCCAAAGCTCCTATGTCATGTATGTCATGACACCTGTCCGCAGTGGGTTAACGACAGGGGACGTGTTTTTTTCCGTCATACATGACGCAGGAGCCTGATGATGGGCGTCATGACGTTCGGCGATTTTGGATCACTATGTTATTTTATTGTGCTATGAGTAATGAGTGAGTGATGTTAACCCTTTCCCGACGGGGCACTCGCTACGCGAAGACCCCTATGCCGGGCGATTGCAATATTCCATTGAAATTGTCACACTGGCATGAGTTTGGCTGTGTCACACGAGTGTGACGCACCGTCGTCATAGGGTTAACAGTCGCACGAGGTTTAGAGTATGAAAAGAAGGTTTTTTTTTCTAATCTCAAGCAAATTAATTATTCTTACCACTCAAAATGGGTTGAATTACGTGCTGCGATCAGTAATTTAGTAATCATGGGGTAAATGTAAGCATAAACTAGTAGTTGATAACGTTATCTCTGAAAAAAAACAAAAAACTTTTGCTCCCTTGGCACCAGCTCTACTCCCATAATTCTTAACTAATTTCCTATTGTCTACTCATTTTCAATGCGCTGAATACAATTTTGAAAGTAAATGTGTTGGGAGCTATCATATTTGGGACAATGTATTTAATGACCATTCTTATGGACGGACAACACCTAAGAGATAACCTCGTGATAAATATAGGGAAAATGAAAGATTTGATCAAACAGCGCAAATTTCCTAACCTACAAAACCTTACCTACCATTGTTCCTTAGCAGATAGTTACGTCAGTGTGTCATTCCATGGTATGCACCTTAAAATTTTACAAGTCTTGAACACCCTTTGGTCTTCCAGACTTTATTCAAAGATGTTGAAATCTGTACTCCGAATATCGCATGATATATATATATATATATATATTATATATATATATATATATATATATATATATATATATATATATTATATATATATGTATATATACATATATATATACATATATATAATATATATATATATATATATATATATATATACGTATATATATATATATATATATTTATATATATTATATATATATACATATATTATATATATATATATATATATATATATATATAATATATGTATATATATATTATATATATATATATATATATATAATATATATATATATATATATTATATATATATATATATATATATATATATATATATATATATATATATATATATATATATATATGTATATATATATATATATATATATATATATATATATATATATTATATATATATATATAATATATATATATATATATACATATATACATACTTATATATACATGTGTGTGTGTGTGTTTATATAAATAAATATGAATTGGTGTTTTATACTTGTACAAACAGAAAAATGAAGTACCATACAAAGGACGTAAACTAGTTATTCCATACATAGGGATAAAATAATTTCTTTGGAAAAAAAAACACATTTCATTTTTAAACTTATCAGTCCCTTCAAAAGGGCCATATTTTTTTTTTTTTTTTTTTTTTGAGATATGTGCTATATTTCCATACTTTAATCATGAACTTTTACCCATAAGCTCAAGATCTCCACCTTGATTTTATATGCAGGAAAATGGAAATTAAATTCAATGAAACCTAAACACTAACCTATTAGTCTTTACTGACTGTATATAATTTTTCTGAGCATCTCTTATATAATACAGATTCATTTCTATATGTTTATGAAATTAACCTTAGTACAAATAACAGTCTTACGGGCCCTTATTTGACAGATGTAGATCACACAGGCCTCACTACATATAAAAAGACAAATAGTAAGGATGTGTCCATTCCACTTTTATGACAAAAAGATAATGTTAATTTTACTAAAAAAATACAATCTTATAAATTTTTATCGAAAGATAGAAATTGAAAAAAAGTGAAACAGGTACGTCCTATTTACCTTCTTTCTCAATGAAATGTGATCAGTTCATCTTCCATCAAAAGTCTTGCAGTAAGGGTAATCATACTTTCAAAATTTGGAATTTTCACGTTTTTACTGTATCTCAAAACTGATAATTCAATTCTCCTTCTGATAAGAATAGTAAGCCAAAAAATAGGTGGGTTCTCTCCCATACATTCGAATAATAGTATATGATGCCTTTGTTATTATTAAATATTGTTTCGATTTAGACGATCCTGGCAACCTGTTTTGGTGCAAAGACAGACATTGACCAATATAACGCTATCAAGCATTTCCTGTACAATGATGATTACATATTTGTATCACATTTTATTATTTCAAAATCCTTTGTGCATGGTCGCATTTTTCTTCTAAATGAAGACTAACAATTAACCATCAATGGCTACGAAACATATCTATTACCGTTAATTTCAAGTCTTTAACAGGAATACATTATTTTGATCCCTTTAAAAATGTTGCCAACACGAATATAAAAAATGTAGTCTTATTCAGCCGTAAAC
>NW_028234409.1:21119231-21124231 GCF_977035675.1 Penaeus japonicus | reverse complement strand
GTCTCTCCAGAAGTCTCAGCCTGCTATTATTAGCAATCCAACCGAAATAATATGCAATATTTGATAAATCGTTTCGATGTTCGTAGATTTGTTAAAAGTACACTTTGCGGAATATTGTAATAACTTATAGCCGCATGATAATACAAATTACATGACAATATGTATTTGGACAGGACAGCAAGGTGTTCGAACTGTCAAGGCCAAAAAAGTAAACAAAAACAAAACAGCAAACCCGGTCCAGCTGCAATTCTGTTAGTAATCGGTATTTTAAAAGAATTTAGATACTAAATAGAATAATGGCCGTGATTTCTTCATGCGAATGTGTGAGTGATTATTATAACATTTCCTACCCAATAAGATCTGTGGATGGGATTGAGAGGGGTGGGGGTGGGGGTGGGGTGGGGTAGGGGGCCGTGTGTTGTGAAGAGTCAGTCACTCGCAGACTCGCACTCGCAGTCAGTCTTGAGGCAGAGCTCGTCTGGGAACGTCAGGTCCCCGCACCGTCTGTCAGCTCATTCAATGTAGCCTTTTCTTTTTTATTTGGCATCGGTTATAAGGTGAATATGTGTTTCATTAAATGATCGTACTTCTTGTCAATTTTCATACCAGTACAATGATTACGTATTCAGTAACCAAACACTGTTCTAACTGCTTTTCTCTTCTCTTTTATGGATGGGAGGGAGGTGCAGTGCATATCATAAACAAGCAAATTTGGATATGATGCCAAACAGTTTAATTATTATTATTCACGACCAAAAGATGATGAAATCCACAACCTGGTATTGATTCGGAAATATTTAACATCGGAACTAGATGTTCAATCCGGAAATTTGCCTCATGATATTGTTATTCATTGGTATTATTGATTACTTATGATATGTGATGGAAGGCCTACAATTGTAATCCCAGTCTGATTGTGCTAATTGTATTGTCCTTTTTAAAGTCCTGTAAATATTAGAACTGTTTTTCATCTATATGGGAAGTAATGAATATGAAGAATACCAGTTTACCATCACTTTAAGGGTAGGATGTATTTTTTCATGCTAAACTTTTGTAGGTTGAGTACTCTTGTTTTTAGTTTTCATCCTGCCAAACAGGTAAACGTATAGGAGACACCTTCAATGGCTTTCGGGATAGGACAGTTCCTTTTGAAAAAAGGACAATATGACTTAGCCATGACATCATGCGATTTAAACATGATATGTGCATTACTGAGGAGAAAACTGTTAACAGTACAATTGTGCAAATTTTGCATAATAAGACTATCAAAACGGGTTTAATTAGTTTTTATGGATCAGTGATTTATGATCCCACAATTTCTTTTAAGCATATGGCAGTTTGTTTCATGAGTGTTAGATCACAGGTTCAAAAATTACTAGGAGGAATTTTGCAATTATATTGGTTGTGTTCTATCAAAATTAATTTGAAACTTCCTGTGATCTGTAATGTAAGGCCTAGAGTCTTATGTCAAACCTGACAGTGATACAGGCTCAAGCAATTGGCATGACCTCTACTCTGAAGCCAACAAATCTCCATTGTGTGTTTTCTGGCTAGATAACAAGAAATTGTTAGGGAGGTGTAGAAGTTCTGTCTCACTAGAATTTATACTAGAAGTGAAAACTGTAGGGATTCCCTTTCAAAGAAATAAGAAATTATAAGGATCAAGCTAGCCTATTTTTAAATAATATTCAAATGGACTAGAAATAATGGTTAAGCTCTTAACCCATTCGCAACTGAAGATGTGATATCGCATCGTCAAATTATTTCTGACATGACAGAAGACATCCTATCATGGCATTAACCCAATGATGACATAGACGTCCTATCACGGCATTAACCCAATGATGAGGGTGTGTCACACCCGTGTGACATGGCTAAATGCCTGATGATGGGGCGATACACCAGTGTGACGTTCCCGATGCAATATTGCATAGGCCCAGCGTAGGGGGTTGCCACTTCTCACCGGATTGGGTTAAGTGTACATGTTATGTTTATATTTACGCTTTTTAGTTTCATTTGTAACTACACATATTTTTCTTGACTTCATCAAAGGAAAAAGAAAAAAATGCAGATCCTTATTTTGTCACCCCTTTGAATAGGGTTTGTGAAAATCACTGAGAGGTTCAGCATGGCATTGCGCCTCAAGAAATTTCACAGTGGGGAGCTGTGGGTACTTCTTATTTTGCTGGCAGGAGTGAAATTAGGCAAATATATGCCCACTTATTATTGGGTTAATCTAATACTAAATGATGGTATCTATAAATGCCATGGTGATTGTAGATTCGAATTACAATGGCACCTATACATTCTATGATACTATATATTTTTAAAGTCTTATGGTTCTTATGGCATTAGTTCTCAAGCTAAAGTCAGCCTAAACCCCATTTTTATGCTTTCATTTAAAAAAATCTATTAGTTCAGAGTTTTATAGCAATTCTACTGCAGCAATGCGTGCACTTTAATTATTTCCTGATCTCTTTTGGTTAAGAGACATTCCACATTGGCACATAAGTGTACTAAACAATCACTTCTGTCTTCATCTAATTCATACACACACCTCCTACCATATTATGGGAAAGGATTGATCATTAATACTATTAAAAACCCAGAACCTAACCTGTCTTAGTATTGCTTTACCTAGATACTTATTATTAAATGTAGAGAATGAGCTCTCCCTAATGAATATGAGTTTTATGGTATGTTATCTCTGTAATTTTCAATTTCCCCTTAAAAATCCAAAAAAAGAAAGAAATTATTGCTGCTATAAAAGTTGATATTGTGTGTGGTAAATGATTTTAAGACATTCAGGTTATCGATGTAACAGTACAAACTCTTCTTGCAAGATTTATTGACAACTATTCAACGATGAAATATAACATTACGTTACTATTATAAATTTTATGACTAAAGTCTTCAAAGGTTGCATGTTCACACGTGTGTTGGCAGGACGTGATTATAAGGGTTGTCTAATTCCAAGACGCAAATAAAATCAAATAGCGAGCAACCAACTTCTGTTTGTACGAGGGGGCTTCAAAAAGTTTGTGGAAAAAGGACAGTATGAAAAAATGGTTTCAGTTATGATGTTTATTTTTCAACATATGCTCCATTAAGATCAATACACTTCTGCAAATGTTGATACCAGCCTTTAAGTCCGTCAGAGTAAAATTAAGGTTCTTGTGATCTGAACCATGTCAGAGCAGCTCTTTTTACATCCTCAACCAAGGGAAAATTGGTACCTTTCAATGTTTTTTTTCAAATTTTGGAAACAAAAAAAAGTTGGATGTGACTAACTCGGGGCTGTAAGGTCAGAAGACCAATGTGAGCAGGTGCATTGGTTTGGTGGAAGAGAATGCATTGATGGAGCTTTCCAGGGCATTTTTCTGAGACCTTTTTTGGACCGTTTTCATAATATGCAGATGTAATTGTTTTCTTGCTCTCAAGGAAGTTAACCAGCAAAATCACCTCTGTATCCCAGAAAACATGGCCATGACTTTTCCCCTGCTCAGATTTTGCTTTGACTGGTCCACCTCCACTATTGGGCAGCCACTGCTTTTATTTGAATTTTGTCATTGAAAAATCTACCCTTGTTTGCACAACAGCCTAGGGACCCATCAAGCGGAGAGCTTGCTTAACCAGAAACTCTCCACCAGAATTGTGTGTGTAGAACCCATAGAAATGTTGAGTGTGTCTGCTACTGATTCAGTGGTTATTTGTCTATCCTTTTCAATCATGTTGCGTACAGCATCAATGTTTCCTCACAAACTAACGTTGATGGCCTGCTGCTATAGGGCTTCTCTTCAATTTCATTCCTTCCACTTCTGAATTGACTTATCCATTTGTAGGTTGTTGATTTCCTTGAGGCATTGTTACCATAAACTTGTACCAGAGCATCAATGATTTGCCTGTTCTCCCAACTGAATTTAACCATGAATTTAATGTTTGTCCTGGCCTCAATTTTTGGTGGATTCCATGTTGCTTGAAGGTGTCTGACTTCCAACTGGTAGTGATGAGTTATTATCTGCATTTAAGGGTTCACATTTCAACACAGTATAATATGTTGGTACAAGAATGTTCAGGTGCATTGAAGTCAAAATCCTTCCATATGATTTTTAGCTATGGACTTTTTCTTTGAACTTTTTGAAACCCTCTCATAACATACCCCCAAGGGTAGGTGCAGTCTTTAAGTTTTCCTCATTGGAAAGCATCAAAAAAAAAAAAAGTACACAAAAAGGCAAGTGAACAAATTAGAAAGTTGCTGTAAGCCTGGTAAGAAATTTTTAAATTTAACAATTTAAGGGAAATTCTGAGACCCTTCGTAGGCTGCCAACTTATCTAATTCTTCAGGGTTTTCTTTTCAAGCCTTTTCTGAAAGAAAAATCCTACACTTTATTATCCCAAGCTTGGTCAAGGGCAATATTAAAATATGTAAGGTATTATTAATAATTTTCATGAAGTCAAAAATATTTTCAACAAAAGGGAATATAACTTTTCTATATGTATGCATACTTACTTTTATGGGGGGAGTATGCTTACATTGAGGTGGCAAAATCACATGACTGTACATTTATTATGTGAATAGCCTAGGTACTTGTATGCACACATGCACTACTTATGGACTGGATGTGAGTATTTATTTTGGATAAGATATGTCAAAGTACTACCAAAATACTGACTGCCCCTATCCCCCATCTGACCTATAGACACATATGCACATATGCATATACAGTGTAATGCTAAGTCTTATCATGTGCCCATGTTACCTAAGGGGAGGACGGGAGGTTATCATTATGTGGTCACATTACTACTTATAGTAGAGAGTTATAATAGATTTAGCTACTTGTTAGGTACTTTTACATTCAGGCTTCTGCCACAGACAGAATCAAGATAGGACTTTATAGGGTGGCTCATTAATTGTGTAAGTATATTTTTGGTAATGAAAGCTGAATTTTGCCACTCAAGAAATTCTCATCCAGTAAAGTGGGTAAGAAATTGATAATATA
>NW_028234409.1:21096059-21116631 GCF_977035675.1 Penaeus japonicus | reverse complement strand
TTCAGGAAACTCTTTATTTAACCCAAAATTCTAAAATACCTAAGTTATAGAATATTTTCTCGTTTTAACCATTTATTTTTAAAAAAAAGCTGGGGATACAGGTTTATATTTCCTCAACCCCCCTTAAGCGATTTTTTGACTGCAAAAATTTTGAAGTTTCTGAGCTATTTCAATTTGAGTTATATTATAGCTCCCCAAACTCTCGAACAGTAATTTATGATGCTAAGAACAAGTGATTTTACAATAATGATTCGAGTGGGAGTTTCAAAGTAGCCCTTTATTCTATTGAGAAATATAAGAGTGAGTGAGAGAGTGAGTGAGTGAGAGAGTGAGTGAGAGAGAGGGGGGGGGGGGGAGAGAGAGAGGGGGGGAGGGGGGGGGGGAGAGGGAGAGGGGGGGGGGGGGAGAGAGAGAGAGAGAGAGAGAGAGAGAGAGAGAGAGAGAGAGAGAGAGAGATGGGGGAGAGAGGAAGGGGGGGAGAGGGGGGAGAGGGAGGGGGGGAGGAGAGAGAGAGGGGGAGGGGAGAGGGGGGAGGAGGAGAGGAGAGGGGGGGGAGAGAAGAGGAGGGGAGGAGAGAGAGAGAGAGAGAAAGAGAGGAGGGAGGGGGGGGGAGAGGGGGGAGAAGAGGGGGGGGGGGAGAGAGGGGAGAGAGGGGGGGGGAGAGAGGGGGAGAGAGAGAGGGAGAGGGGGGGGGAGAGAGGAGAGAGAGAGGGGGAGGGGGGAAAGAGGAGGAGAGAGAGAGGGGGGGAGAGAGGAGAGAGGAGAGAGAGAGGAAGAGAGAGGAGAGGAGAGAGAGAGAGAGAGGGAGAGAGAGAGGGAGAGAGAGAGGGGGAGAGAGAGGAGGGGGAGAGAGAGAGAGTGAGAGGGAGAGAGAGGGGAGGGGGGGGGAGAAAAGAGAGAGGAGGGAGGGGGAGAGAGAGAGAGAGGAGAGGGGAGAGAGAGAGAGGGGGGGGGGAGAGAGAGGGAGAGGAGAGAGAGGGGAGAGAGAGAAAAGAGAGAGGAAAGAGGGAGAAAAGAAAAGAGAGGGGGGGTAGAGGGAGGGGGGGGATGGGGGGAGTAGAGAGAGAGAGAGGGGAGCCCTTCACCCCTTTTTTTTTGAGTGTGGCGTTTGGGTTTTACCTTGTGTGAATACCCAAGAAAGGATTGGGGAAAAAGGCAAACGTTTAATGGGAAAAACCCCTTGGAAGATTTTATCTTTTTATTGGCTATTGGGCCCTTTACATTCCTGTCCGCACTCTGTGTTTACTTTCAGCCGTGGCAAACGACCTGGCAAACAAACCTGTCAAGCAATGGGTTTCGACATCAAATTTTCACCGCCGAACACCAACATACCTCCCCCTTCCCAAGGGCCCCACCCACCCATCCCTCCATCTTTAATGTGCATGCTGTGTTCATATTTTTCTCTATCTTCCTTAACTTTTTTCCCCCCCCCCCCTCTTTTACTGCGGTGTGTAAGCTCTCGGGGATCCCGGGCAGTACCTGGGTGAATTAACCCCCGACGGGGCCCCCTGAGTATGCCATACACCCCCTCCCCCCACGCCCTTGGTAAGTCTTTGCCCGCCAGGATGATTTCCCGGGATCTCCACAAAACCACTCTCACAAGAAAATAAAGCGGATCGAGGAAATCGGAAGGCCACCCCGCCTTTACTTCTGCTGGTGTGTGGGGGAAAGCCCACCAAGAAGAGCGAAGTGGTCTCCTGCTCTTCTGCTGCCCATTTTCTGCCACCGACTGCGTGGATCTTTCTCAACCCTTCCACTGCGCAAAAGTGCGTTTTTTAGGGAGTGTGGGGATCACTCAGAGTGTGACAGTCATTGATGTGGAGGGAATCCACAGAACACCTTCTCTCTAAGCAAAGAAACGCCAAAACAGGGATTATTTTTACATTATCCGCCCCAGCAGGCTAATATTTCAAAAAGGTTAAACAGCTCTCTGTTCGGGATGGCAGCCCCCTCTCTGGCTGATCTTCCCGTACCATCAGGGGCTGCATGGAGCTCATTTCGACTGCGCTGTTCCGCGAAATCAAAGGCTGTAAATGCAAAGCCTGACAAGATCTGTGCAGGTTCTCGAATCAAACTTTGCAAGACCCAGCACTTTTAGGGTGGTGGGGAAAATTCTCTTTAGGAACAAAGAATACTGTTAAAAAAACACAGTTATCCCCACCCCCAACAATCCGGAGGGGGGCCCCGGGCCGAGACCTCGTCAGCAGAACGGGGGGGAACGAGGGCGCGCGAAGGAAAAAGCCCGATCTTTTGTGTGCTCTCATTGGAAAACGGGGGGGGGGGGGAAAATAGTGATCGGAATGCCGTAAAAACTTTCTGGACTTTTGCAAAACAAAAAGGGTTTACTTTTTGCGTGAGGTGGAAAGCTTCAGTAGAAAAGGCTGAACTGTCGATGGAGAAATGAAGAGTTTGATGTCAGAATACCCCAAATCAAACACAGAGAAAAAGCAGCTCATCCTCACTTCTACTCCATCTCCCGCTTCAGCAGCGATACTTCTTTTTACCCCCCCCCCCGGGGCAGCTCAACAGCTCGGTGTCCCTTCTTTGGGCACACGCTAATTTTAACAACACCCAAAAGTGCCAGTGGGACTTAATGCCCCGAAATGACTCCTTTCCCTCAGGCTTTCCAAGAAACACCCAGAGACACCTCAAGGTTCTTTTGCCCCCATGCAGAGGCCTCGGGGCAATTTTTGGTGAGTTGACTCACATGCCTCAATACAAATGCCGACATAATAGTGGGTACTGAAACCTTCTTGAATTCAGAGGTTAAACCTGCATTCGCAGGATAAGAGGCTTATCACCCTGGCAATGAAGAGCACAGGACAAGGACAGAATTTCGGAGGTGTAGCGTATGGTTATAAAGAGAGCCTACAAATACAGTCACTAACGGGTTGACATGCCAGGACGTTTTCAAGGTCATGAGTAAGTTCTAGCAGGTATCTACTACTATGTGCACATTGCAGGCCGGCCCAATGGCAAGGCAGGACACCGATGGACTTACTAACGGAAATACTTTGGATGACTGCAGGCTCGGAACAACTGTCAGCAACCTCATAATAGTGGAGGGATCTTAATCATCATCTCAAAACAATCAGGGCATATGAGGTCCCTTCTTGCTGTTAATTGGGATTGACGGATTATGTAGATTTCCCTGCGCATATCATCGGCAATTCTCTTGATCCAGTTATCTCGGATCTATGTGAGGTCGCTATCTCTGCTCATCAACGGGACAATGTAGGACATCAGTTTCAATTTTTCTGTTATCTCACATCCCTCTGCCTTGTCCCTGCATGGACGAAAGCAGCAAGAAAAATTCTGGACTCTGGAACCTTGCAAACTGGTTCCAGCGCCAATATATCATCCCATGAAGGCGGAATCTCCAGTCACTAGACTGGGATGTTCTTCTGGCAGGGTAATGAAATGACAAGGCCTTCCCTTTCACAATCTTCTCACCACAATGCAGGAGAAATATGTTCCCTTCCACGGACCTACATCACAAAACCAGGGGACCCAAGCCTGGTGAGTTCGTTACAGATGCCTATTTAGCCTCTAAAAAAGAATACTGGACTGTGGGACACGATACAAATCAAATCAAACAGGACATAACAGACTCTATAAAAAAATGCCTGTAGAGAAGAGATATGACAGCCACCTGGAAATGGGCTCGTGACAGATGGCAAGAGGAGACAAAGAAAAAACTGTCAAGTCTAGGAGCAGGCAGGCAAGGAGTGGTTGTCACTTGCAAGGAGCACCAAGGAGAAATCGGGAGTCCATGATACCCACCACTTAACATGTCGATCGGTACAACCGCTCTAAGAGCAACAGGAAAAAGTTGGCCTTCTGGGAAGCATATTCAACAGGGAAAAGACGGGTGCGGATGTCAACAGGACACCTCCAGAGTTACACCTTGATGTGCACGAAGCACTCTCTAGTTTAGGTGTGCCACACCAGAACGATTAAAGATCCCTTTCAAAGTGTTAATACAAAGAAGGCACAAGGTTAAGACAATGTCAGCCCACCACACTACTCTACGCAGGTGTGAGGGGGACGCCCAACATCTGGAAGGTAGCAAGAGTGGATTCCTCATTCATAAGTAAGCAATTTAGGCCAATCCCGAAAAACTATCGGCCCATCTCCCTCTTGCCATGTATCAGCAAGGTTTTGGAAAGATAATTGCTGAACAGATCATGGAACATTTGGAAATCCCACTATCTTAATTTTCATTCAGACAGTTTGGTTTCCGATCTTCCGTTCAACTTCTGACCTTCTTTACTACTTCTAAAAAATGGCAGACGCCACTAGATAACAGGTCCAAGATACTTGGTTATAGCACTCGAATCGACGGCGCCTTCGATCGAGTGTGGCACAGAGGGATACTCACTAAAAGCAAGCCAGAGGCATAAAAGCAAATAATCTTTCTGGGGTTACTCGATAATACCTCCACTGGAAGATAACCACAAGTTGTTGTCGGTTGGTCAATCGTCCCAGAAGTTTCCAGTAGCAGGGCATCAAGTACCTACAAGGGTCCGGTTCCTGTGGCCCAATCCTCTGGAAAAATCTGCATCGATTTTTGCTCAGGGTACATTCCTGAAATTCTCTGCGTATGCTGATGATTGCACAGCTCTCCATCTCATTATAAACGCGAAAATTCATGTTGTTGCATTCGATATGAATTCAAAGTTGATGCATTCAGGATTGGGTCACAAGGCAACCCCCAGTAAAATTTTGCTACAACTAGACCCATTGCATTGGTTATATCCGTTCTTTGGCTGCGTCAGACGTCAATGAGCGGCAAAATTTCAATGAATAATATTGCCTTCCACTAGAGGTTCTATTGTCAATTCTTGGCGTGGAACATAGACAATAGTCTAAGAGTTGATAAAGCCACATCAGCCGGATTGCAGGACAGCCTCTCTGAAAGCGGACAGCCCTCGAGCATATTACACCTGTTGGTGCCGAAGGGAATTCTCACACGATTAATCAAATCCCAGTTCCAGACCTCATCCCGTGTATGGTTTTCCTTCATTGGCTTGGTCTTCGCTGCGCCGCATAACCTCTGTAGGCTGGACCAAAAATAGAAAAACGGGCTCTCGGGCTTATCCAAGACGATACCAACCCTCTTACATAGACTCGCTGGAACATCGTCGCGAGGTCGGGACTTAACAGTGCTCCACAAGGCTCAGGTGCAAGCAGATGCCTCATTCTCTTTAGCCTCCGTCTTCCACCAATCGTTCGTGAGAGAGAAGTTACGAGGAAACGGTTCCAATCTATCGTCTGAGGTGGATGTTCCGAGGTCCCGGTCTAGCCTAGCATCGCGGCACATTCTATGCTAGGCAGCCGACTGTGGAACTTATTCACCTCCACCATCGATGTCGCGAATGACACACAGGCAGGCAAGGAGCACATCACTGGCGGTAAACGAAACCAACTCCCCCCCCACCACCCCCCCACCCCCCCCCGAACCTGCGGTACACTCTGGTAACACGTGATGCACCACTCCAATCACCTGTACTATGCTTTAACATTAGTAGATTTTACCTATTTAAATAATTTTAAGATACTAACTTTGTTCATCTTTGAATTAAAGAAAAAAAAGATTTGTTGGGTTTTTAAATAAGTTCTTTTAGGTAAATGGCTTTTAAACCCGCAAAAGGAACCTACAGTTTTAATTAACACAAATGGTTCTAACCTATGTAACATATTGAATAACTAAATTACTGTTAAAAAAAGGGGGAGAGGAGAGAGAGAGAGCCGAGAGAAGGAGAGAGAGAGAGAGGGGATGGAGAGGAGGAGAGAGAGGAGAGAGAGAGAGGGAGAGAGAGGAGAGGGGATGAGTGGAGAGGGGGAGAGAGAGAGGGGAGAGAGAGAGGAGGGGATCATGAAGAGAAAGAGAGGGAGAGAGAGAGAGCGAGGGGGAGAGAGAGAGAGATAGAGGGAGAGAGAGAGAGGAGAGCAGGGGGGGAGGAGAGAGAGAGAGAGAGGGAGAGAGAGAGAGAGAGGTGGGATATTGGAGAGAGACGAGGAGAGGGGGGGAAGAGAGAGGGAAGGAGAGAGAAGAGAGAGAGGAGAAGAGGGGGAGAGAGAGAGAGAGAGAGAGAGAGAAAGAGAGATAGAGAGAGAGAGAGGGGACGAGAGTGTGAGAGAATGAGGTGGGACAGAAGAGGGAGAGAGATGAGAGACGGATGAGAGGGGTGAGAGAGAGGAGGAGAGAGAGAGAGAGAGAGGGAGAAGAGGAGATGAGAGAGAGTGAGAGAGGGAGAAGAGATGGAGAGTGAAAGAGAGAGAGAAGGGAGGAGAGTGAGAAGATGAGAGAGAGTAAGAGTGTGGAGAGAGGTGAGGAGTAGAGGAAGAGGAGAGAGAGAGAGAGAGAGTAAGGAGAGAGAGAGAGAGAGAGGAGGGAGAGAGAGAGAGATGAACTAGAGTGGAGAGAGGGAGGAGAGGAGAGAGGAGGAGAGAAGAGATAGGATAGGGGAGAAGTGAGAGAGGAGAGAGGAGAAGAGAGATAGAGAAAGGAAGAGGGGAGGAGAACGGAGAGAGAGAGGGATGAGAGAGAGGAGAGAGGGGGAGATAGAGGAGAGGAGGAGAGGGGTGAGAGAGAAGAGAGAGTGAGGAGAGAGATGAGAGAGGGGAGAGGAGGAAGGAGAGAGAGGAGAGGAGGAGAGGAGAGAGAGAGAGAGAGAGAGAAGGAGAGTTCGAGACGGAGAGGAGAGAGGGAAGAGAGAGAGAGAGAGAGGGGAAGAGGGGGAGAGGAGGGTAGATGAGAGAGAGAGAGAGAGAGGGGATGAGAGAGAGAAAGAGAGAGAGAGAGGGGAGTGGGAGAGAGAGAGAGAGAGAGAGAGGGGGGAGAGAGAGTTTGAGAGAGAGAGGGGAGATGGGGAGAGAGGATAGAAGAGAGAGAGAGAGAGAGAGAGAGGGAGAGAGTGAGGAGAGAGAGGAGAGAGAGAGAGCTGGGACGAGGAAGAGAGGGAGGGGAGAGAAGGAGAGAGAGAGAGAGTGAGAGAGAGATGTAGAGAGAGGGGAGAGAAGAGAGATAGAGAGAGGAGGGGAGAGGCAGAAGATGGAGAGAGAGAGAGAGAGAGAGAGGGCGAGAGAGTGAGAGGGGACGAGTGAGAGGAGAGAGAGAGAGATTGTAAGGGAGAGAGTGAGACGGGAGAGAGAGAGAGGGGAGAGTGAGAGGGGAGAGAGAGGAGAGAGGGGTTGAGTGGAGGAGTGAGGTGAGAGAGAGGATGAGGGGAGAGGGAGAGAGAAGCGAGAGAGGCGAGAGGAGAGAGGGTGGAGAGGGCTGAGAGGATGAGAGAGAGAGGAGAGGGGAGGGAGGGAGAGAGGAGAGAGAGAGCAAGAGGGGAGAAAGAGAGAGAGAGAGAGAGGGGATGCGAGAGAGAGAGGAGGAGGGAGGTTGAAGAGAGAGAGAGAGAGGGGAGGGGGAGATGAGAGAGAGAGAGGGGGTGTGGAGAAGAGAGAGTGAGTGAGGGGAGAGAGATGAGCGAGAGAGAGAGAAGCGGAGATAGAGGAGGAGAGAGGGGAGGAGAGAGAAAGAGGAGGAGAGAGAGAGGAGAGGAGAGGAGAGGGAGGACGAGAGTGAGAGATAGAGAGAGAGGGGAGAGAGATGGAGAGAGAGAGAGAATGAGAGAGAGAGAGGGGTAGAGAGAGAGGAGAGAGAGGGGAGAGAGAGAGAGATGGGGAGAGGAGAGTGGAGAGGAGAGAGAAGAGAGAGGGGAGAGAGAGGAGAGAGAGAGAACGTGACGAGAGAGACGAGGAGAGAGTGTGACGAAGTGAGATAGGGGAATGATTGGGGAGTGATGGAAGAGAGAGAGAGAGAGAGAGGAGAGGGGTGAGAGAGAGAGAGAGATAGAGGAGAGAGGGAGGGAGGCGAGGAGTGAGGGGGGGGGGGGAGGGAGAGAGAGAGTCAGAGAGGAGGGATGAGAGAGAGAGAGAGAGAGGAGAGGGGAAGGAGAAAGAGAGAGAGGTGAGGCGATTGAACGAGAGAGAGAGAGAGAGTAGGAGAGAAGGGGAGAGAGAGCGAGTGAGAGGAGAGAGGAGTGAGAGAGAGAGAGGAGAGAGAGAGAGGACGGAGAGGAGAGAGAGATGAGACGAGGGGAGATGGTGGAGTTGGGGGAGAGAGGAGGGGGGGAGGGAGAGAGGGAGAGAAGGGGAGAGTGAGAGAGGGGATGAGGAGAGAAGGGCCGAGAGGAGAGGAGGAGAGAGAGACGAGAGGGGAGAGAGAGAGAGATGAGGATGAGGGGAGAGAGGTAGCATAGTGAGAGAGAGAGTGGAGGGGGTGAGAGTGGGGAGGCGAGAGAGAGGGGAGAGTGTGTAGGAGAGCAGAGAGAGGAGAGAGGAGAGAGTGAGAGAGAGAGACGAGGATGGAGAGAGTGTGAGGAGGTGGAGAGAGAATGACGGAGCGATATAGGAGATGACGAACCCGAGAGAGAGAGAGGAGAGAGAGAGTGAGGAGAGAGGAGAGAGTGTGAGAGGAGAGAAAGCCGAGAAGAGAGACGAGAGAGGAGGAGAGAAAGAGAGAAGAGAGTGAGGCGAGAGGAGAGAGTAGAGGAAGAGAGATGACGAGATGAGAGAGAAGAGTGAGAGAGAGGAGAGAGAGAGAGAGAGAGAGAGAGGGGAGAGGAGAAGAGAGAGTAGGAGAGGGAGAGCGAGAGAGGTGGAAGAGGTTGAGAGTCAGAGAGAGAGAGAGAGGGGAGAGAGAAAGGAGAGAGAGGATGAGAGAGAGAGAGAGAGTGATGAGTGAGAGAGAGAGAGTGGAGAGATGAGAGAGAGGTGGGGTGAGAAGTGGGAAAAAGAGAGAGAGAGAGGGAAAGAGTGAGAGAGAGAGAGAGAGAGAGTGAGAGAGAGAGAGAGAGTGTAAGTCACCTGCTGGCTCTAGTTATAAGCCACCCACTGCTGCCATCAGTTGTACAGCACCCTATGCCCTGTTGTAGGTCGGTGTTAATACAGGTTCCGGCCATCAGGCCGGAATTCAGAGCTGTTCGCTCTGGTCTGTCTATCTGTCTTGGGTTCCTTGTGTGTCCTTTAAGTACAAATTCTCAGTCACTTTCTACGCCTCGGGCCTTCCGGTAACAAACTCAACTGCCTAGAGAAACTATTGTTCTGAGGCGGAAACGAACACAGGAGACAGGAAGCGTCAAGTCAAAACACACTGCCATCGATATTGCATTAAATTAAGTAGACATCACAAAATATCAATACCAGTGCCTTACATCGATGCCTCATGGGAGAGAGAGAGGGAGGGAGGGAGGGAGAGAGGGAAAGAGGGAGAGAGAGGGGGGGGGGTGAGAGAGGGAGAGAGAGAGAGAGGGGGAGAGAGTGAGGATGAGTGAGAGAGTGTGAGAGTGAGGAGAAGGGGGGTGGAGTGTGTGTGTGAGCGGTTTGGTAGGAGTGAGAGAGAGAGAGACAAGAGAGATCTGGTGTGACACGAAGAGAGAGAGAAGACGAGAGGATGAGACCTGAGAGATCCCTCCGACCGAGAGAGAGAGTCGAGGTGCGCGAGAGAGAGAGAGAGAGGGGAAGAGGAGTGGAGAGAGAGAGAGAGGAGAGAGAGGGTGAGAGAGAGAGAGGGTTGAGAGAGAAAGTGAGAGTTGAGAGAGAGAGAGAAAAAAGATGAGGGTGACGTGACGAGAGAGAAAAGAGGGGTGAGACCGAGAGAGAGAGAGAGAGAGGTGAGAGATGAGAGAGAGAATGTAAAATGAGAGAGTGTGAGAGAGGGAGGTGTGAGTGGTGAAGGAATGAGGGTGAGTACGAGATGTAGAGACCGAAGAGAGTTGTGGAGGGTGATCGGAGAGGAGAGGAAGGAGTAGGGAGTGGAGAGAGAGAGAGAGAGAGAAAGGAGTTGTTGTAGGATGAGAGAGAGAGAGGAGTCGAGAGAGAGAGGAGGTCTTAGAGAGGAGGCTGTGAAGCGAGGTTGGTGAGAGAGATGAGAGAGGAGGGAGAGGGTGAGAGATGAAGAAGAGATGAGAGGGTGGAGGGAGAGAGAGAGAAGAGGGTTCCGTGAGTGTGTTGAGAGAGAGGGAGAGAGAGAGAGGAGGGCCGTCTGAGAGGAGAGAGAGAGAGGGTGAGAGAGAGAGAGAGGCCCGGTGAGGGAGAGAGAGAGAGGAGTGAGGGTTGAGATTTTGAGAGTAGTAGAGAGAGGAGTGTGAGAGAGAGACCCCCACGGAGAGGGCAACGAGAGGGAGCGCCAGAGACGAGAGAGCTCATGAGAGACGTCTGGAGAGAGAGAGAGAGAGAGAGAAAGAGAAATGAAGTGGTAGAGAGAAAGAGAGACTTTTTGACTTTGACAAGCTTATTCAGACAAGTGGTTATGTCTATCTCAAAAGGATAAGGTTATAGGTTATCCTCACCCCTATCTTAGTCCCTCTTTGAGCTCACATCTTTTACAAAACCTTACAGCAATGTTAACATGTTGAAATGTATACAGAATAAAAGGTGGATTAATCACAAGCATACAGAGTTAAATATTTACATATCAGAAGAGCAATATAACAGTATGAATTATTACTCTCACCATGCTAAGTCCACTCCTGATGTCACATAATTACATACTTGAAAATGTGATGCACATACATGTTAATGAAACTTGCATATGTTTGTGGAGATAAGAATTTATCAGAAAGTCAATAAATATGTTTGTATTCAACAGGATGATGTATCATACATGATATTCAACCACATCTTAATAAATTCCTACTCGGGCTATCATAGTCTCGCGTAGAAGGGAAGTCACATTTGGATATAAACAGTTGTCAACTACAATTATGTAATTGATGCAAAGTGTTTGTAATTCTTCAAAAAATTTATTACCAGGCCATTTCTAAACATCCATACAGCTTGTTCAGCGAGTCCAACTATCTCGAGTTTCTGTAAATCTGAAGCATGGGACATTGTATGATATGATATACCAAGATGTGTGACCTTGTTGACCTATACACCCTGCATTCTTTATACTGTTGTGACACCTACCTCCCAATAGTATTTATACCCTAACCTAATTCTCATATGCACTGAGTCTTTCCACTTGTTCTTGCCCTTCCCATAAGTGAAGTCTGTGTTCAATGCTAGTTCAGTTCAATTCAGACAGATTTGTGAAGACGTCGCTTCACCCGGGCTATATGCACGAGGCAGCCCGGCCTCTGTCAGCTATGAGTGCTGACTCATCTTATCCAATCTTATCTGATCATCATCTCTGAATTCAATTCAGCTCAGTTCAGAGAGATTTGCGAAGACATTGCTTCGCCCGGGCTGTGTGGATGGGGTGGCCCAATCTCTATCAGCTATAAGTGCTGACTCATCTGATCAGCTTCGCCCGGGCTGTGTGGATGGGGTGGCCCAGTCTCTATCAGCTATAAGTGCTGACTCATCTGATCATCATAACTGAACTCTTGGCGGTCGTATTGCCTGTAGGCGCTCCAGTTGCTAGGGGACAAGTGACAGGCATAGCCGTCTAACCAGCCCGGCGGCTGTCATTCATTGCTAGGTGCATATAGTGTTGCAAGATTTTGCTTGTCTCAATTGACTTGCCTTTCTTAATCTCATCATGGTCTAACATCCTCTTGATATTGCTCCTTGCCTGCTTAACCCATTGGAGCCGGTTGACGTGATGACATGTTTTGTGGTTTTTGCGTCAGACGCGCGGGACGAGCTATGAGGGCAAGCCGCGCGCTTGCGTTGAACGAGCGGGCAGCCCAGGCTCACGGCTTGTGCGTCCAAGAATCTCGAGGTGTTAGGCTCATGCGTTCGAGAACCCCGGTATTGCGACTGTGCAAAGCCGGAACGGTCCCGGAGTGAATGTGTTAAGAGTCTGAGCACTTTGAATGTCCACATAACCTTTTTTAGCTGCCTCCTTTGCTACCTCATCCACAGCCTCATTAAGGGTGATACCAACATACAGTGGGAATCAGACAAATGTAATTACACATTCCTGGCCATGCAGCTTATAAGCAATCAGTCAGTACTCGTTAACAATGTGCTCAAATACAGGGCCCCTGCTGTTAAAAGAGTCCAGATATTTATATGTTACCACCTTCACTGTTTCGTTGTTTAGGGTAAGCGGCACATTACCTCTTTGTTTACTCTGAAATCTTTTCTTCATTAATGACCAGTCCCAATGTTTGAGGAAGACCAGTAAATCTGTCCAGTGCTGTCTGTAAACAGCTTTGTGTGGTCCCTTGTATCTTTATATCATCTGCATATATGATTGGCTGAATGCCCTTAGGTATTCATCAGTATATTAAAGAGCATTGGGCTTAAAACCCCCCCTGTAGAGTAGAGTATCCAACTCAAAATAATTCTCCTCTGAAAGACAGCCTTGAAACCATATGCAAGCTTTCCTATCTGTCAAATAGTCACTAATCCATCTCAGCAACTTCCCTGTTACACCTAATCTTGTCAGTTCATATAGAATCACTTCTCCATTAGTTTTATCAAAAGCTCCCTTTAATAATATTAACTCCATCATTTTACATAAACAGGAACAGTAGATACAACTCTAACCCTCAGCTGATTTTGGAATTGGCATTATAGCTCATGTTGAATAGGTCAATTAGAGGGCTATTCATCATGTTTGCTAATGAGAATATCATATGTCACTCCATCCTCCCTTGGTTAAGTGCTTTTCCCTCTTTTAACTGCATTTAGAAGTTTGTGTGTAGTTATTGGCTGACAAGATACTGCAGTGATGTTTACAGATGAAACAATTGTCCCTCTCTTTCGGCTTCCCATGCAAACAGAGCATCACGAGTGCTTTGTGGTATTGAAACCAGAGAAGATGCTTTTGCCCATTTCTCAATATGTTTGTTTGTCTCCTCCTCTGGGTGTGGATAACTGATGAGGTTATTTGTTTTTCCCATTACCTTGTTTACATGATACCATATGTTTAAAAATTTTACTTTCCTCAACATTTTACGTGATCTCTGACCAGTACTTTTCCCTTACTTCCCTTCTTTCCTCCCCACACATCTTTGATAGGTTAAGTAAGTATATCCTTATCTTCTTCCTGCCTGCCTCTTTTAGCCTACTCCCTATGTGCCAACTGTAACATCTGTGTCCACCCTTTAAGTGCCTTATCATTGCTGCATCTGTTTTTCCATGCTCTGTGTTTCTTCTCCTTTCTGTGTGACTTAGCCTTTGTAAGTAAACTTCTTTCTATCTCACTTAACAAATCCTCGCTGAACCTATCCAAACTTATGGGTGTGTAATATATGTTCCAGCCCTCCATATTGTAAATAAACAGTTCTCTGTCATTTGTGTCTAAGGCAGACCATTTTCTTTTGAATTTAAATTGTTTTTTACCTAAAGCTATCACTAAATAGTTCACTTACTACTTCACATTCTCCTTGAATCCCCTGATCACCAAGCAGACAGGCATAATCAAGTCGTCCACCTTGATGATTGTCGCCTCTTTACTACCCAGCAAGCATGCCTCAGGCTTATCTTTGAGAAATTGGTAAAATCTGATAGCATTATCATTGATTTTGCCCATTTCCTCTAATTGTTGAGTGCCTAGCTTTAACCCATTGCGTTAAGGAGGGTCATGACTCACACAGTGTCAGGCACCGGATTTAGGCATCTATAAAGATGGTGACAGGGTCAATGCATACATGACACGATATCAGGATCTGCTTTTAGTTGAAGTATTATGGCTGTAATGGTGTTAGCTGCAGAGCTACAGGGTTCCAAAGTCAGCCTAAACCTGCATTTTATGATGGATTTATGGAAAAATATTGTTTGGGCTTGTCAGCACTGCCCAGAGGGCGGAGAAAACCCTCCCCTTGTCCCTCTAGACAGTGCTGCTAGTGTCGTATTGCACTTTTTACGTAAGTAAACACTCCATGTTCGGTATCCAGAATTAAGATATGCTATATAACCATTGAGTTTAAGAGTGTCACCATTTATGTCCCAAGTTTCCTGGAGACAAATTATATCTATGTCATTTTTCAATACAAAATAGTTAAACGTCTATTACTCTAATAAGTAAACTACTAACATTCCACGACATTATCTTAACCCATCCCCGACGGGGGAATTCTAGCCTTGAATGTCCAAATGCCGGGGTGTTCGAATTATTAGGCCTAAATCAATTGAATGGCTGGCACAATACTGTGCCGCCCGGCCACTGGGCTTTTGAATGCGCGGTACACATGCTGTACCACCCGTCCAGAGAGGGTTAATACTATCACACTATCAGACCTTTATGGTTTCCTTATATTTAGCAAACAGTTCCTGAATGCTTGCCCACTCCTCCTGAAGTAAAGAGAGAGAAAGAAGGAGAGTATGAGAGAGGGAGAGTGAGAGAGAGAGAAAGAGGAAGAGAAAGAGAGTGAGAGAGAGAGAGAAAGAGGAAGAGAAAGAGAGTGAGAGAGAGAGAGAAAGATAGAATCAATATAATTAAAATTTCAAAACTCTTCTTTTTCCACAGAATGCTGTGAAAGTGACTACAACATTAAATGTTTGTGAGAATATTGCTCTTCTTGGCCTATCATTTGTTTCATCTAAAGAGAATTATGGTAACTATTTTATTGTGCTTTATTGTCATAGATTTAACAGTTTATATTTATAGACCTTATATATAATTTTCACAACCTAAGTTAGTGGGAGATGTAGTAGTAGCAACTACCACCCTGTTTCTTTTATCCTTTTTATATTGTTATTTTCTTTTAAATGAAAGTGGCTGTTTTAGCAGAGTATAGTTAAAGAATTCTTGGGACATTGCTTATGTCATTGATTGCCATCCCTCCCTCTGTCATTTGACCTTTTGGCTGGATGCTTTTCATCATTTACCTCCTTACCCTGGTGCATAAAAGACAGCTTCCATAAAGGCACTGAAACTTATAAACACCAAAGAGAAACCCAATATTTCTAAATTTTTGTAGAAAATAATTAGGAAAAGGAGAGAAAATATACCATTCACTTTTTATGAGAAAAAAGATTGGCAGCATCAGCTGATGTAATTGGCACAAGCCATGCATCCCTTGCATATGGTAAAAAACACTCCACAATGGTGGAATACCAGTGAAGTAGGATTTTGTCACAGTATTTCACTTTCACCCTATGATACTGTACAGATTCATAAAAGTTTACTCATACAATCCTTTGAATTCCTAGACTATCCATAACGTATATCTGCATCCTATCATAGTTAACCCTAGCCTGCTGCAATCTTCTTGATGCCCCTGTCACAAAGAAATATACTAGGTCAGCATCAGAGCCAGAATCTAAACCAACTTTATATTTTATAATACATATCGGCTATAACTCCATTTGGTCACCTTTACATAACATAATAAAATAGAACACCAATATATATTATGTTTATTTAAAGAGTATCTGGGTGGTGATAGTCACATATGAATTATTTCCATTTTTCAGATATACATAAAATGTATTTCATCATTTTCATGGTATGCAGTGAGCTGTATATGGTCTTGACATGTCTCCTCTTGAAAGACCACAAACGTAGACTTACTACGCCAATGGAACAACTTGCATATAAAAAAAAAGTAAGTGTATATTTTATTTTGTTTATTTCTAGCAAATGGTGTTCAATACTTTAATATCAATATTATTTTGTTTTTGTTTTTATTATGTGTATAAATATATCATGTATATAATCATATCCAACACTTTTTATCATGTGCATAATCATATACAACACTTTTTATCATGTGTATAATCATATCCAATACTCTTCAGACACTCCTGAAAATACCTGGCTATTCAAGATTGTTTGTTTAGTGTTAAAAGATCATGAATGCATGCTAACTCTTTGCTGCTTACTATTGGAAAACCTATCCTATAACTCATTCTCGCTTGATGACGTGCTATCTCGTCATGAGAATATTTTGCTCTGGCCAGATAATGTCCTATCGTGACATAAGGCAGAAAAACGCCCCGTCGCAAATAGGTTAATATTCCCAAGAGCTGAGGGAATATAGATTACTGTCTTTAATGAGGAGGGGAGTAAATTTGATAAATTGACATAAAAATAAAGCTGCCAAAAATATTATGTAACTAAAAATGTAAATGTGAAAGGAACTTCATCTGTTTATCCTGATAATGTAATTTGTTGCCTAAAGATCTGATAATTTTACATGTAAAAAAAAAAAATCTGCCCTCCCATAAAAGGGAATATACACATTTGCTTTCTGTATGTAGCCACTCAGTTTTGTATATATGCAAGTAATTCAAACTATTAGAATATGCTATGAGGTCTATTAATTGTGCTCTCTATTTACAGAAACAGTTGATGACAGCAAATCTTACAAGCTTTTTCATTGCTCTTTATTTCTTCTATCGACACAACAGTTACTGTGAGCCTGGAAGTAAGTTTGATGTGAAATTATTGATGATACTGATATATTTTTTCATTACTATATATTTTAGAGGAATTATGAATAAGGTAAATTTGAATACTTTATCCGAAATTAACCCTCTCTGGACGGGTGGTACACTACGGTACCGCTCATGCTAAATTTACCAGTGGTTGGAGCATTATTATCGTCCCCCACTGGGCGTGAACTACAGCTTAACTACAATTATATATATATCACGATTATTTATAAATTATATTTATATATATATATATTTATATATATATATTTATATATATATCATATATATATATATATACATATATGTTAATGATATATATGTATATAATATGTGGTTATATATACTATATATTTATATATATTATACATATATGTTTATATTTATATACTAGAGGTAATGTTAATAGAATAAGTATGTTGTATAAAATTTATATATATAAACTATATATATTTATATTTATTTTTTATATTTTATATTTTTAGATTTATATATTTAATTGTTTATGATATTTTTATATATATACTATATTTAGATGTATATAGTTTATATATTTATATTTATATTTATATATATTTTATCTATGTATATTTATTTATTATGGTTTAATTTGCTTTATTGATTTATTTATATATATTTATATTTATATATATATTATACATTTATTTAACATATATATATATATTTATAGTTCTTATATATATTTATATATATTATATATATAAATATATATATATACTTATATATATATATATATATTTAGACAGTTATATATATATATGTTATATACTATATATATATTATATATATTGTTGTATATATATATACATATTATATTATATTATAGATCTATATATATACTATATATATACTAATTATACATATATATATATCATATATATATATATATATGTTTGTTATAGTTATTACTATATATTATTATATTATATTAATATATATTTAATATATATATATTAGTACATATATATATTATATATATATTTTGATATATATGTATATATATTATATATATAAAAAATTATATATATTTTTTTATATATATATATAGTTATAATATATATATTTATTTATATTTTTATATATACAATATATAATATATATATATATTTGACTTTATTTTGTGAGATTATTTCTTATATGTTATATATTTATATTTTATATATATATTTATATTTATATATTTCATATAGATATTATATATTATATCTATAGATTTATATGTTATATATATACTTTATATACATGCTTATATATAGGTATATATTATGTATATATTTTTTATATTTATTTATATATTTATTTGTTTTTTTTTTTATTATATATATATTTTTAAATATATTTATAATATAATATTGTTTTTAGATTTTTTTAGTAGCCCATATTTTTTTATGCTATCATATATTTGTTTAGATATAGTGATATTTATATAAGTTTTAGATATGTTTCTTTATATGTACTAGTAATTAATATATTAATATATATATATATGTATATATTTATATATTGATTTGTATATATATATATATGCTTTTGATATATGTATATATTTCTTTATTTATATATATATTTTATGTGTATTTATATATATAATGTGTGTATTATATATATTTGTGAGATTTATTCTATACATTTATATAGTTTTCATCTTGATTTTATTTATACTATCTTTTGTTATAGTATATTATATATTTATATGATTCATAATTATGTTTATATATATATAGATTTTATATATTACTATAAATTTTTTTACTATTATACTTATATTTTCAATATATTATATAAGCCGTATATATTTTTTTTTATATATATATATATGATATATATATATATATATATATATATATATACTACATATATATATTATGATATTAGTATATATATATATATATAAATATATATATATAAGTTATATATATATATATTATAATTTATATATTTATATATATATATTTATATATACTAATTTATTTTTTTAATATGTATAGATTTTAGAATATATATAATATATTATATAGTTTAATATTTTTATTTTATAGTTAATGGATATATTGGTATATATATAAATTATATATATATATATATTAGCTTATATATTTTTTATGTTCTTAAAAGAAACTTTTATATATGTATATATATATGCTTTGTAATATATATGTATATTTATATATGCTACATATTATATGTATATATATATACATATATACTTATATTAATATATATATAATATTATATTTATAGTTAGTATATTGGTATATATATAGTATACATATATAACATATATACCATATATATAAGTGTATATATGTTATATATATATATTATATATATTTTATAAATATTATATATATATATATATATATATACTATATATATATATATACGCTTATATATTATTTGTATATATATATATATATATATTATATATATATATATACTATTGTTTAATATATAATTATTCATATTATATACTATTTATATATATACTTAGCTGATTATATATATGTATTATATATATACTTATATATATATATATATTATATATATATATAGATATATTATTATATATATATATATACGCTTTATATATATGTATCTATTATATATGTATATATATATTTATTTATAGTTTTTTGTAGAGATGATATATATATATATATGTAGTGATTGTGTGTGTATATATTTAATATACATATATATAAGCATATATATAAGCATTTATACTATATATATTTGATATATTATTTTAATTGATATATATAGTATTAATGATATTTGAGTTTGTTTACTATATATATACATATATACATATATACAATATACATATATACATATTATATTATTTTATATATATATATATATATATATATTAATATATATTTATATATAGTTGATATATATATATTTATATTTATGTATATGCTCTATTTATATGCTTATATATATGTATATTTATAACACACATATATATATATACATATATATATATATATGTCTTATTTATATATATTTTATATATATATATATACCCATAAATATATAATATACACACATACATACACACACATACTTACATTTATATATATTTTTATTTGCCACCCTCAGGTGTCATCCTGCCCCAGAGTTAGGTGCTAACACCCTAAGGACTAGTTTCTTTCACCGTCTTCTTCTCTCAGGGTCATCTTTCTCTGTCATTTTTCTCTTCCAGGGACCCGTTCATTCTCATCAGGGAGTTTTTTCCAAGGAATCACATGTTTCTTCAGGGAGTTATAGGTCTATATGAATGTGAGTGTATTGCATTACTCCCTATATATCTATATATCTTTTGTATGGTAGGATATATCATTTTTATATATCATAGTTATATATATATATGACATATATTATATATATATATATATATATATATATATATATTTATATATGTACATATACATATTTATAAGCGTCTATATATATACATTATATATGTACTTATATATTTATATATATATATATATATATATATATATATATAAATATTTATATAAATACAAATTTTACCTCCCTGACCGGGACTCGAACCCGCGCTGTCAGATTGACAGACATGGTCCTGAATCTGGTAGACCACACGACTCTCTAAAACAATTGTCTAACCAGACACCTTCCAATCCGACATGGAAATTTCCTATTTGCTCATAGGACCGTGCCTGTCATCTCTGGGGGATGGCGCAGGGTTCGAGATCCGAAGTAGGATACGGTTAAAATTTGTATTTTGTTATATTATATGCGTTATTGCATTCTACCAATCTTTTCACACAAACACACACACACACTCATACACATATATATATACTATCTATCATATATAGTATATATATAATATATATATATATTATATTTATTATATGTATATATATATATATTTATATATATATATAGTTATATATAAAGTATATATATATATATATATATTTTATACACTATATATAATATATATGTCCATATATATATATGCTTATATATCTACTAATATATATATATTATAAATTTATATATTTATAATATTATATATTTTTATTAGTATATATATTTATACCTACTATATATGCATAGTATTTATATATATATATATATATTATATATATGATTTCTAGATTTTTCATATGTATATATATTTTATATAGCTTATATATATATATATTTATATATCTATATTTTCTTATATATATCTTTTTTT
>NW_028234409.1:21078559-21083559 GCF_977035675.1 Penaeus japonicus | reverse complement strand
TGAGTGTGAGTGGGTTGTAATGTAGGTCGATAGTGTATGTTTGAGTGTGTGAGTGAGTTTGAGTGAGAGTGTCAGTTTGAGAGAGTATACAAATATATATATACTAAAATATTTAAATATATATATAAAATATATATATTATATTAAATATATATACTGTATATATATAAAGAATACTATAAGACTACATACAACAACATCTAAAAACATAAGTACATATAATATATATAGTATATTCAATATTATATATAAAAAATATTTATATTATAAAATTATAATATCATAAATACAAGTTTAAATATATATACCACACCATCATCCCCCATATATTTAATTCATATATAATAAAACTAAAATATATATAGATATGATATATTAAGTCTATATTTAAAAATTATATATATTACTTTATAAAATAATCGAAATTTTATATATCAACAACACAAAATTTTCTATATATATATAATATTAGTATATATATATAAATTATATTATAAGTCATATCATATATATATATATATATATCTAGATAAATATATCTATATAAATACAAACACAATATATTTAAAAAGAAATATACAATATGTATTATATATTAAAAATATATAATATATTACAAATTATAATATATATATAATATATAGTATATATATCTTAAATATATATTACTGATAAATATATAATTATATATTAGGTATATATATATATATATAATATATATAGGCTAATACATTGTTAATATATTTATATTATAACAATATTGTTTAATTTTTAATGACCGTTGTGTTATATATAATTATAAAAAAATATCTATTTATATAAATATATTATATATATATATATATATAATTATAATTTATAAAAATTTATATCAAAAATTTACTTCAATATTAATATATATATATAAATATATATATATACATATATTATATTATAAATCTATAATATATAAAAATTATATATATAAGTATATCAATATATATATAATCTCTATACAACTATATAATATATATATATATAAATCTTAATATAAATAATATATCTATATATATAACCACTTATATATATGACTATATAAATATATAATCATCTGATCTATATATATATTTATATAGTATATAAATATATAATATAAACATTATATATAGCTATATATAAACATATAAATATATCAAAATATATATATAATGTTTATATATACTTATATATTACTATATAAATATCTATCTTATTAAATATATTATAAATAATATAATCTAATAATAAATATTATATATAACTATATAATAATAATATTATATTAAATAATATATATATATATAAATATAACATATTCCAATATATACATATATATGCATCACCAAAACATACATATATTATATATTCTTCTACAATATATATATCTATGTAAATATACCATATATAATATCTATATATAATATATATATATAATTAAATATATATTGTATATAATTAACATCTATAGTCATATATATATATATAAATATATATAATTATTTTATTAAATATCATATATATAACTAATATATATATAACCTCTATATGTATATATATTTATAAAAATTATATATAAATATATATATTACCTAATAAATTTATTAAGATATATAACATACACACACACACACACACACACACACACACACACTATATATAAATATCTTAACAACTAACTAATACTTATTATTTATATTTACTTATAAAAAATATATATATATATATATTATATAAATATTATAATATATAATTTATATATCTATATATGAATATATATTATATATATAATCTATATATAACCAAAATATATACAATAACTCTATAATAAATATTAATTGTGATTTTGTGATGTTTTGTTTTGTTTGTGTGTGTGTGTTTTTGTGTATTGTTAAAGTTTGTGAGTGTTTTGTTATTTGTGTGTGTTTATTTATCACATTATATATATTATTACTATATAATAAAAATATATATATACAATATATATATATAAATCTATAAATATAAGTGAATCCACAATTCATATATTTCTATATAATCTTTTTAGACACAGCCAAATATTATATATATTATTTTCTATATATAAATATTTTTCAAAATAAATCATATAAATTATATATCCAATATCTATAAAAAATTCTATAAATAAATATAAAGAATAAGGACTATATAAAAGTATAAACAGCAACTTTAAAGAATAGATATTTTAAATAAAGTGTATTATTAATCAAATAATAACAAATATATATAATTAAAATAAAAACAAAAACAAAATTAAAAAAATTAAAAAAACAAAAAAAAACACAAAAAAAAAAAAACAAACAACAAAAACCAAAAACACAAAAAAATAATTAAAAAAAAAAAAAAAATAAAAAACAAAAAAACAAAAAAAAAAAAAAACAAAAAAAACAAAAACAAAATAAAAAACAAAAACAAAACACACACACACACACCCAAAACACCACACACACACACACACACAACACCCACACACAACACACAAACCAAAAACACAACCCAACACCCACACAACACACACCACCACACACACACACACACACACACACCACACACACACACACAAACAAACACACACCACACAACCCAACACACCACACACAAAACACACACACACACCACACAACAACACACAAACACACACAACACACACAACACACACCCAAACACAACACACACACAACACAACACCACAACACCACACACCACCAACACACACACCACAAAACACACACCACACAACACACACCAACACAACACAACAACACAACACACACACACACACACCACAACCACACACACACACACACAAACAACACCACAAACCACCACCACACAAACCCACACACCACCCAAACCAAACCCCCACCACCACAACAACCACCCAAACCACCCCCACAACACCACAAAAAAACAACACCACAAAACCACCCCCCAACAACCCAAACAACCACCAAACACCCAAACAAAAAACACAACACCACAAAAACACACAAAAAAAAACAAAACACAAACAAACACACAACAAACCACAACACACAAACACCCACACAACCACAACAAACAAACAAAACAACAAACCAAACAAACCACAACACACCACACCACAACAAACAACACCACCACAAACACCACAACCACACCACACAAAACCAACACACACACACACAACCCACACAACACACCCAAACACAACACAACACCAAAACACAAAACACACCAAAAACACACACACCCACCACCCAACCACACCCACACACACCCACAAACAACACAAAACACACACCAACACACCAACACAACACAAACAAACCAAAACACACAAACCCCAACACCAAAACAACCCCAACAACCAAACCACCCAACCACAAAACACAACACACAAAAAACCACAAAACACAAAACACAAAACACAAACAAAACCACCCAAAAAAAAACACACCAAACCAACAACACCACCAACACACCCCACACCAACACAACACAAACCAACAACAACCAACACAAAAACCCCACCCCCACCCCAAAACACCACACCAACCCCCCCCCCCCCACAAACCACAAAAAAACCAAACACCAACCACACCCAACCACCACACCACCCCCAAACAACCAAAACACCAAACACAACACACCACACACCAAAAAAAAACACAAAACACACCAAAACACAAACACACAACAACAACCAAACCACACCCCACCCACCAAAAAACAAAACCCACCAACAAAAAAACACACACCACAAAAAAAACAACAAACAAACACAACCAACAACCACAAAACCCAAAACACAAACACACAACACAACAACCAACCCACACCAACAACACACACCCCACCACACCACCCCCCACCCCCAACACCACACCAACCCAAAACAAACAAAACACCAACACAAACACCACCACACCCCACCACACACAAACAACCAACCAAAACACCCACACACCACAAACCAACAAACCCCACAAACACCACAACACACAAACCCACAACACACACCCACAAACACCACACACCCACACACCCACAACACAACCACAACAACCAACAACCACACCAACCATACACAACCCCACAACCACCAACACAACACACCACCACCACCACACAACCACAACCCACAACACACACACACACACACACACACAACAACAACACCACACAACAAACAAACACAAACAACCCACAAAACAAACACAAACAAAACAACACACAACAACACAAACACACACAAACACACACCCACACACACCAAACAACACCCCCCCACACAAACAACAACAAACACACACAAACAAAACAACACACCCACACCAACAACACAAAACACAACAACACAAAACACACACAAAACACACAAAACAACACAACACAAACACAAAAACACAAACACAACACAAACACACACACACCAAAACACAAAAACACACAACACACACACCACACAAAACAACAACACACAACACACAAACACACACACCAACACACACACACACCACAAACACACACACACACCACCACACACCACACACACCAACACACACACACAACAAAACCAACACACACACACACACAAACAACACAACCACCAACACCCACACAACACAACACACCACACACACACACACACACACACACACACCACAAACACCAACACAACACAAAACACAACCACACAAACAACCCACACAACAAACACATCCACAAACACAACACACAACACACCAAAAAAACACACCAACACAACCACAACAACAACAACAAAAACACACCCACACACACAACACACAACACAACACACAGACACAACACAACACAACACAACAAAACACACACAACCCACACAGCACAACACACCCCAACACACCACACCACAACACACAACACCACACAACCACCACACAAACACAAACCAAACAACACCACAACCACACCACCACACACACCAAACACCACACACC
>NW_028234409.1:21071059-21073559 GCF_977035675.1 Penaeus japonicus | reverse complement strand
TCACGAGTTTAACCTCCAATAGCATCTATAAAGATTGTGTTCGCGCCGCACCTGCTCAGGGCATTCGGTGGAAACACCGCTCGGACAGCTTGCGAAAAGCCTCAGGAGAACGGCACTCGACACGTCTGTTCTTCAGCCCAGCGCACCTAATCAGATTGACTCGGAACGGAAACGCACCGCAGATGCGGTTAATTTTTCAGTCTTCAATGCGAAGAAAGGTGTTGCTGCAGGTGTGATTTTCATAGGTATTCAGCTCACTAATTGATGATGTGCAAATGTTGGATAGCAGGAGTGAACGAAAGAAAAGAAATCATGAGAAGCCTGTGATTACCCATTCCTTGAGCTAATGCAAGATGCAGAGAGGATTGGGAAAGAAGAAGGAAAAAAAAAAAAAAAAAGCAGTAGAAGTAGTAGTGTCATCATATATGTGCCTTCTAGAGAACACGTAGGGCCACTCTTACGCCATCCCTCATAATATGATGACCTTATATCTATAAAATTTTCGTAATGTCACACGTTAAGTTAATAAGTTTTTCTCCAAACTTAAACTAATACATTAATCACTGTACACGTGTCCACAAGCAGTTATTACAGCCGTTTCTTTCGCGAGGCCCCGCGGTCTCTCAGGACGCATCGGCGGAACTTATTCAGAGAAAATATTCTTTCCAAGATACCCGATGGCGTTTCGATTCCGATCGAGATGGCATCGTTTCGTTTCCGATCAGAGCAAGGCAACAAGTGCGCGTTATCACGTCCAAATGTGTGGTTTAGGGTATTTTTTTCTGTGTTTCGTGTCCCGTTCGACGCGTCGTTTCCAAGAGCAGGTGCCGCGGAAAGCTTTTAAAAGCTGCTCAGGCGATGCTTGTTATGTCATGGTAACGCACGACGTCGTGTTAGGCTTGGGCAACGGAAAGACGACGGCCATGGCACGCGGCTTACTGATGGCAGCGATAAAAAAAAGAGAGAGTGATGAACGACGGAAGCGACGAAAAGGAAGAACGTCCGGACACGACATCAGAACAAGCTTGAAAGCCATCGTAAATGACGGAAAAGGCTTAGGGATATTTTTTTCTAATTGGGAATATGTCCGAATACGCGCAGCACGATGCACACAAATGAACAATGCTTAATTGGAACAATTTGTATCATCAAACCCGTTCACTGACCGACTTGATTTGTCATTTTTTTGTTTTTTGTACCTTCCGCGTGGACAGTTTGAAAAAAACAGTCATGATTATGTGTAACAATGTTCTCCTGTGTGTGAAATTATCAATGCTAATGCTTACGTAAGAAATAAGTAGTATTTTCAAATTTGTATATATGTTCTTTAACATGTTTATGTATCAACATATCTGGTATTACGTATAACAATATATGTTACTGTATATATATGTGCCGTATACCACTGACTTCCTTGTCGGTACGCCTGCGTTTAACCCCAATTTCCCTAACCTTGCAACTTCTCGAAAGTTGCACTTTTGGGTGGGTCCCTTGAGGTGCCAAGTCCGAGAACTTCCACTGTATATATATTTGCGTGCGACCAATATTTATGTATATTAGTTCTCAAAATTGTCGCGAGATCCTATTTTTACAAATCGCAAGGTAAATATTGATGAAAATCTACAAAACTTTGTAATCATGTCCTATGCATCCAACAACAATACTAGAAAATGGCCAGCAGCATAGCTTCTAATTAGGGGGCAACTGTAATACCCTAATATATATATATATATATATATATATATATATATATATATATATATATATATATATATATATATATATATATATATCTGTGTGTGTGTATGTATATGTGTGTGTGTGTGTGTGTGTGTGTATGTGTGTGTGTGTGTGTGTGTGTGTTCCATATCAGTTTTATTATTTTCAATTATGTTACTACATTAACGTTCATTTTGAAAAGCGGCACCACATGTCTTGTGTATATTATGGTTCCTCACATAATCCCCATACTTAGCACCAGTATTGCGGCATTCAAACCACTAGCAGGTTGCTAAAGGGACGAGGTCCAGAATTTCCCTACACCTGAGAAGCAAGTTGAGCAAATTCATCAGGCCTTCGACAAACCACATTGGCAGTGGTTTCAGAGCCTCCTGATGTGACAGTGTTTGGTTTCACCAAAACTAAGACGACAGTATAGTCGGGCATTTTCAGTGTCAACTAAATGTTGATTTCATCACTGTGTTATCTTTGAGTCTTGTCGATGTTTGAGGATGCATATGATAGCCCATCCCACCTCTTTTGCGTGCTTATCAACCCCCTTCTCTACACACATTCATCATAACATCAAGGCCCTCTTTGGTAGCATCAGTAGATGTGGTAGGCCGCTATATGCAGCTAAATCTCATTGAGTCATGACTGAGCCCAGAGAGTCACGATGGTTGACTGCCTCTGTGTCCAATAACCTAACCCATTATGGATCAAATCCATGATAAGTGTATTGTAACGGGGTGAACATCACTTTACTCTTATATAAGGTAAC
>NW_028234409.1:21051059-21053559 GCF_977035675.1 Penaeus japonicus | reverse complement strand
TTGTCCAAGTACAGATAATTGATGTTGGAGTCAGAGAAACACACAGTTAGTATCATACATACAAGCGTGTATTCTGGGGATGTCTCTTCAATGGTTGTTTTCATTGCACTTTGTAGCTTTGCAGTAAGATGGACTATCTTATGCACTTACAATTCAATGAATAGTTAAATTAAACATCCTTATCCTAGGATAATTTTTACTTATTCTAACAAAAACAAAAACTGAAGAACACAAAAACACTAGCATCATAACGAGTGAATGAAAGACATCGAGAAAGCTATGCCACGTGATGTTCTGATATAACAACTGACTGGTGTGCTGTGCAAGTTTCGCTGGTGCCCATTTGATGATCCGAAATAAAAAATGGGTGCTCTGTACCCAATGGGTTAATGAATGAATAATCATAACAAAACACAATTGAATGTTTAGGGCTTCATTGTATGTATTGCACTACCTCTAAATGACTATATTCCAGTGCAAACTTTCGTTTTATATCAAAAAGGATAAAATTACGATGTGTTTCACCTTTCGTTTGATCCCTGACATCTTATCCTATTTCTCTAATAATAAATAATCACTGACAATTGTACAAAAAAAAAAAATAAATAAATAAATATATATATATATATTACGTATAATCTATATCACTAAACAATTCTAACATATTACAGAATGGATTCGGAACAGTTTCGCACTGCTGCCCGTGACATGACAGACTACATCATCAACTATTTGGAAAATATTAGAGACAGGTGAGTCTCATATAAATTTAATTAAAATATATATAATACAAACGATGATAAATGGTAGAATCAGAGAGATGCTTTGCACAATGACACATGTAGACATCTAAACATTAATCTAGATAACATGATGTGGTCCATAATAATGACACAAGGGATATAGATGGAATTAAAAAATGTGGACAGTTTCAGAAATTGCTTCCCACTCCAAAGTTATCAAATTCTCCCTCCTTCTACTCAAAATGGATGCAAATAAAAATCTACTTGATTCTAGACATTGTTAATGATGTTTCAAGCCTAACAAGAAATTTCAATAAATGATAGTTAGAGGCGCACATGCACTTATCTGCCGTCTGCGTTGTGGTATGGAAATTCAATTTTTAGAAAATTAATTTATTGTGGATTTGATAATATCCTAGATATGAAATATGCATGTGTATATGATATATCTGGCACATACAAGTATTAACTAGATAAATACTCGATCAGTTACTTGGGTTACGGTTCTGATTTTGAACTGAAATAGAGAGAATGATTGGTTGAATAATTTTGTACAAGAAGAGGCACAGTGTCGGGGGAGGGGGAGGGGGGTAAGAGCTGTTGGCCGAGAACTAAAGTCAGATGGGGGTTTCAAGGCTTAGTGCCCGTTCATTTATGTGCTCACTCAGTTTATGCAAAGGCACATACTCTCTCCTACGCTCACTCACTCTCTCTCTATCTATCTCTCTCTTAAACTAATATTTGTCATTCAATAAGAAATGTCTTATATTTTTCAAATAATAATTATTGTGCACCATATTAATGCATGCTGGTTTTCCACCGCAGGCGAGTACTGCCAGAGGTGGAGCCAGGCTACCTGCGCCCCCTCCTGCCCTCTCACGCACCGGACCACGGCGAGCAGTGGGCTGATGTCATGGCAGACATTGAACGTGTAATCATGCCAGGGGTAAGTGAGCTGCAAATTCAAAATATTTTAGCAGACTGAAAGAGGATCCATTCTTGCCACAGTGCCTGTCCCGATCGAAATATTTTCGCTACCAGACGCGCGCGCAAGCAAAGAACTCAGGCAGTATGAATTACAACCTAAACGCCACAGTTACATTTGTTTATGTCTTTTCGGAATAAAGGGACATGGTTGCATGTTTATGGCTGTCGATCACATAACCCCCTGTATTATATACGCAACAAAAGACAAAAATTGTGCAAGATGGCCTTGTAAAAGAAGAGCAATATGGCAATAACCCCTCCAAAGGTTGACAAGGAACCAACTGTGTGCCTTGATGTCAAAGTTATAGGCCATCCAGGAGACTTCTGTCACCTTATTACACATCTATCGTTTAATGTCTACTGTTTTCAGGTAACACACTGGCATTCCCCACAGTTCCACGCCTACTTTCCTACTGCTAACAGTTATCCTGCCTTGCTGGCGGATATGCTGTGTGGCGCCATTGGCTGCATTGGTTTCACATGGGTAAGTTCACTAGAAATTTTACACGAATTATATGCCATAAGAGACAATGTTCAAGACATTTCACACCAAGTATGTACATAAACAAGACACACACACACACACCACACAAACACACACACACACACAAACACACACACACACACACACACACACACACACACACACACACACATACACACACACACACACATATATATGTACACACATATATATGTCTATATATACATACATATATATATATATATATATATATATATATATATATATATATATATATATATATATA
>NW_028234409.1:21031059-21033559 GCF_977035675.1 Penaeus japonicus | reverse complement strand
CGTAAACAAGGAGTAGAGGAAATATATTACAGATTATTAGAGGATATATATCGAGACGGTACAGCGACCATCAAAATCCATGCAGAAACCAATAAAATATAAATAAAGGGTGTTAGGCAGGGCGATACCATCTCACCGAAGCTGTTTACAGCTTACATGGAGGAAATATTCAAGAAGTTAGATTGGAAGGAGAAATGGATTAAAATAGGGAATGAGCACTTAAGCAATCTAAGATTTGCAGATGACATTGTTCTTTTCGGCGAGTCAGCAGATAAATTACCGAAATTACTTTTAAATAGGGAAAGTGTGAAGATTGGCCTTAAAATAAACATGAAAAAGACTAAAGTCATGTTCAACAGTCGAACCCCAGTTAAGCTAATACAAATACAGGGCGAGGTACTAGAAGCAGTGAACGAGTATGTATACCTAGGGCAACTCATTCAGATGAGTACATCCTGCGAAGCCGAGGTAAAACGGCGAATCAGGCTAGGATGGAGTGCCCTCGGTACACATAGTAATATATTACGAGGTCGTCTGCCACTATGTCTAAAGAGAAAGATTTTTGACCAATGTGTCCTCCCCGTCATGACATATGGATCAGAGACATGGACCACGACCAAGGCACTCGAGAGGAAATTAGTATGTGCCCAAAGAGGGATGGAAAGGCTTATGCTAGGAGTTAGCTTAAGAGACAAGAAAAAACCCACATGGATCAGGCAACAAACAAAAGTAGAGGATATGATCAAGAGCATTAAGAAGAAAAAGTGACAGTGGACTGGACATATATATCGGAGACAGGACAACAGGTGGACAAAGAAAACAACTGAATGGGAAACACACGACACAATTAGACCAAGGGCAAAACCAATGACAAGACACAAGACCGGAATGACTGGAAAAGATTGAGAGGCCTACGTCCTGCAGTGGAATGATACAGGCTGACGATAATGATGATTATATATATATATATATATATATATATATATATATATATATATATATATATATATATATATATATATATATATATCTGATATCCCCATCTTCGTGGCATTCTGTAATAAATGGTGATTTCATTTTCTGGAAACATGTCTTCAACATTACGCTACTCGGTACACTTTAATGTTTCAAATAAATTATAATGACAACGATCATTGCCGTTTTTGTGCGAAAGAATCACTTGACGCGCGTAAACTTCTATCAGTGCCAGATTATCCTTGGTATTATCATCTATACCGTTTGTAAATCTATAATCCATTGAGTCGTTAGAACACTGAATGAAATAAGACAAAATGGAGTCGATTATTACAGACTCCAAATATAAAAAAGCTTGTCAGTTCCCAGATGGCCAAAGTGGTGCAGTTTTGCCTACAGGGAAGACCTCGAGTTGTTCATATCAATATCATAGGTTACAATTTACCGCCAAACATACCTGAATCCACTATTTTATAGCAAACAAGTATCAAGAGATTACTAAGTGAGTAATATCAAATTTGCTGAATCAGGATACATTCAGCAATCAATTCCTTAAAACTTACTACGGAAAAAAACGATAATGGCTTGTGTATATTTGAGATCTTTCATAGCCTTTAAATTCATATCATATCTACCGTAATCATTTGAAAATATTTAGGTTCAGGATCTTTATTTCATCGGCTTGCCTGGTGAAGGCATATTTCATGACAAAAACTTCCATGAGTATATATGTTTAGCAAAGGGAGAAATCCGAATATCGGCCTAATTTTTTCCACAGGATCAAGAACGCCCATGATGTGGTCGACGCGTTCAATGTCGACCCTTTGTACCTCAAACATGATCGTCAGGGCCAACAGCCTGACTACCGGGTACGTACACAATGAGTGCCAGGGATATACAACATAAAAATCAAATATCGGCCTGGGGTTTCTACCAGGAGAATAACGAGATTTATCCTGGTCAAAGAACCCAAAGAACCAAGTTTGTAGTCACCTTCTAATATGTTTCTATGTGTAATTGATAGCCACATTATCAGTCGATTTCATGTCTGGTCGCAGACACCGATTCCACTGTTAATACCAAAAATATAACAGGACACCTGATCACATGTCTATTTTTTTGTTGTATTCAAGTAAACTAACCTTTACTCACCGTTATATATAAACTGAGAAATTAAGAATGTTAGGTATCTTTGCGGCACAGAAGCGTTACACGTACTGGACAACATCACGTATTAACGTTTGGTGGCAATGCGGCACAAAACAGAAAAAGCAAGTTGCAGATGTGATGCGCGATATATCGTAGCTTCCTTCCTCCCTTTCCCCTTTTATTCAGCATGTATCATAACTCATTTAAATGTTGTACTTCTAAGCATTTTTGAACGAAAATGTCCAAATCACGTAGAAAGAATTAAAGCATTCAACAAATGCAGTCAAAGAGTGACCATTTACATTGCTCTATACTTAGTAATACCCGTTTTGGCTTTTCTTGCCCTAACTTCATCCGTAACATATATGCACACCGT
>NW_028234409.1:21021059-21023559 GCF_977035675.1 Penaeus japonicus | reverse complement strand
TTCCTAATGACTTTCTTCATCCCCAAGTCTGTCCCAGTTCTGTTTTGCCAGTTTCTTTCGCTTTATATTATCTTGCACTTCCTCATTCCACCACCGGGTTTCCTCGTATTCTTTTCTTCATCCTGATGTCAACCCAAGTACACATTTGGCTTTTTCAGCCACTGTTTCTGAGGTTTCCTCCCACCTGATCTCCTCCCTCCCTGCAAAGACTTGGCTCACTTCCTGTATAAATGCTGTCCTGTACTCCTCCTCCTTTAGTTTCCACCATTTGATCCTAGGTTCCGCCCTCATTTTCCTGGTTGCCTTCACTTTCAGATTTAACTGAATATATATATATATATATATATATATATATATATATATATATATATATATATATACATATATATATACACACACATACACACACGCCCACACACAAACACAACACACACACACACACACGAACAACACACACACACACACACACACACAACACACACACACACACACATATATCTATATATATATATATATATATATATATATATATATATATATATATATATATATATATATACATATATATAATCTGTATAAGTCCCCCACTTCCTAGTTCATCACTATTTACCAAAATATGAAAGGTAAGTTTCGACCATATCCGAAACACATGTAAATAGGACACACGCACACACACACACACACACACACAAACACACACAAACACACACACACACACACACACACAATTTTAATATTCGGATCGGAGACTTTTAAAGAAAATAGTAGCTTCCATTGATGGTAAACCCTAACAATATACAATGCTAAGATATTATCATATAATATATATATATATATATATATATATATATATATATATATATATATATATATTATAATATATATATATATATATAATATACATATATATATATATATTTTATATATATATATATATATATATATATATATATAATATATATATATATATATTATAATAATATATATATATATATAATATATATATATATATATATATATATATATATAATATATATACATATATTATATATATATATATATATATATAATATAAAAGACAAAATATAAATATATCTTTTAATATATATATATATATATATAAATATAAAAAATTTTATAAATAAAATAATATAACCCAAAAATTTTAAAAACACCCCCACCCCACAATTTTATATAAAATATATATTATTTTAAAAAATATATAATATATATAATTAAATTAAAAATATAATAATATATATTTTTAAAAAAAACATCATTTATATTTAATATAAATATCTACTATATAAATTATTATATATATATATATAAAAATATATATATAATATAATTTCATGAAAAATTTTATAAAAAAAAAAAAAAAATTTTTAAAATTTTATATTTAAAAAAAATTTATATAATATAATATTATTTATTTATATTTATTTTTATTTTTAAAAAAATAATAAAAATATATAAATTTTTAATATTTTTAAAAAAAAAACAAAAAACATAAAAGTATATATATTATAAATATAATTATATTAATAAAATTTTTAAAATTATATATATATTATATTTAATTATAATTTATATTATAATTTATAATTATATATTATATATTAAGTTTTTATATATAAAATATTATAAAAATTTTAATATAATAATTATAATATAAATATATTTTAATTATATATATAATATAATATTATATATATAAAAATATATTTTGGGGGTTGATTGGTGGGGGGGGTTAAAAAAAGTTTTTTTTTGGGGTTTCTGATTTTTTTTAATATAAAAAATTTTAATATTTTATTAATTATTTTTTAAAATTTAATAAAAGTATTTTTTAATAAAAAATTTTAAAATTTATTTAAGGGTTTTAAAAATTTTTACGGGGGGACCACCAACAAACCACCCAATCACCCCACCCTATAAAAATTTTAAATTTTTAATTTTAAAAATATCTTCTAATTTTTTTTAAAATATTATTTAATTATAATTTATATATATATATATATTTAAAATTTTATAATTATAAAATTATAAATTTTTTATAAAATAATATAAATTAACAATATATATTAATATATAATATAACATATATAATATATATAATATAAATTTTTTTAAATATATAATATATATATATTAATATATAAACAAAAAAAAAAAAACAAAAAAAATAATAATATATATATATATAAAAATATATATTATAATATATAAAAGAAATTAAATAATGAAAAAAATTAATATAATATATACAATAAATATAAATAAATAAAATAAAAATATTAATTAAATATATAAAATAACACCCCCACACACACACCACCCACACACCACACACAACAACACACACACACACACCACACATATATATATATAATATATATTATATATATTATATATAAATAATATATATATACTACTATACGAACACACACACACACACACACAACACACCACCCCACACACAACACACATATATATATAA
>NW_028234409.1:20991059-20998559 GCF_977035675.1 Penaeus japonicus | reverse complement strand
ACTTTGTCTCTTTCTCTCTCTTCTCTCACTCTCTCTCTCCCTCCCTCCATCTCACTTTCTCCTTCCCTCCCTCTCTCTCTCTCTTTCTCGTTCTCTCTCTCTCTTTCTCATTCCCTCTCTCTCTCTCTCTCTCTCTCTCTTTCTCTCTCACTCTCTGTCTCTTTCTCTCTCTCCCTCCATCTCTCTTTTTCCTTCCCTCCCTCTATCTCTCTCTTTCTCGTTCTCTCTCTCCCACTCTCTGTCTCCTTCCCTCTCTCTTTCTCCTTCCCTCCCCCCTCTCTTTTTCTCATTCTCTCTCTCTCTTTCTCTCTATTTCTCACTCTATTCCTCTTTATTTCTCTCTCTCTCTCTCTCTCTCTCTCTCTCTCTCCCTCCCTCCCTCCCTCCCTCTCTCTCTCTCCCTCCCTCTCTCGCTTTTTCTCTCCCTGTCTCTTTCTCCTTCTTTCTCTCTCTCTCACTCCCTTTCACTCTTTCTATCTTTCCCCCTCTCTGTCTCTTTCTCTCCTTCTTTCTCTTTTTTCCTCTCTCCCTCTCACTTTCTTTATATCTCTCTCCCTTTCTCTCTCCTTCGCTCTCTCTTTCTCTCTACATCTTTCTCTCGTTTCATTTATGTCTCTTTCTCTCCTTCTCCCCTCCCCTCTCTCACCATCTCTCTTTCTTCTTCTCCCCTCTCTCTCTCATTCTCTTTCTCTCTGATGGGTGTATTAGTCTATTGTAACTAATAACCACCACAAATAAGGTAGTTTATGGCAGACACAGGGTTTGTACAGTTTAGGTTTATTCCATAACGCAGATAGTCTGACGTTATGGTACACGATAGATATATTCACTACAGCACAATAATCACAGTAATAAACACATATGAACAGGCGGAGAAATCAGGCGTCAGCGGTAGCGCAGTTGATTCCCGGCCTCCCTGTATGGTCCAGATTTCCTGCTTATATGGAAGGGGTTCGCATCCGCCGTCCCCAATGGTGGTTATACGGGAAGGTAGTCTGGAATGTAAGAGGCGTGACAGTCAAGGGTATTAAGCTCTTTTTAAGGGTCTAGGTACTTGGGTAACTATTTGCGAATTACCATCAGTCAAATTGACTTAATCCGGCGATTGCCTCGCCAGTTAGAGTGCATTGTTCATATGGTATTTTATAATGATCCATTGCTATATTTGATATCATATATAAACATTCTATACAATTCTCACACACACTCTCTCTCAATCTTACTCCCTCTTTCTCTATCTCTCTCTTTCACTCTTTTTCCCTGTCTCTTTCTCCTTCTCTCTCTCTCTCTCTCTCTCTTTCTCCTTCTCTCTCTCTATCTCTTTTTCTCTCTCTTTATCTTTCTCTCTTTCCTTCTGTGTGTGTCTCTCTCTCTTTCTCCCTTCGTCTCTCTTTCTCTCTCTCTCTTTGTCAATCTCTTCCCGCTGTCTCTCTCTTTCTCTATCTTTCTCCCTCTCTGTCTCTCTCTTTCTCTATCTTTCTCCCTCTCTGTCTCTCTCTTTCTCTATCTTTCTCCCTCTCTGTCTCTTCTCCCTCTCTCTCTCTCTCCCTGTCTCTTTCCCCTACTCTCTCTCTCTCTGTCACTCCCTCTCTCGCTTTCTATCTCTCTCTCTCTCTCTCTCTCTCTCCTTCTCCCTCTCTCTCTCTCCATCTCTCTTTCTCCTTCTTTCTCTCTTGCTCCCCCACCTCTCTCTCTCTCTCGCTCTCTTTCTCTTTCTCCTTCTCTCTCCTTTTACCTCTTTCTCTCTCACTCCCTCTCTCTCTTTCTATCTTTGTCCCTCTCTGTCTTTTTTTTTACACCTTTATCTATATTTACATGGTAGATACATACATTTAAGTATTTATATTTACAGGCTAAAGAAGTAGTAGCTAGCTGCGTTCTATCTAAAAGCCTAAACAGTTTTATACATATAACATAAAATCACTTTATGATTTTAATCAAATAATTACACTGCATTTGAATCTTTGTAGTGAGTAGGTAGCTAAATTTCTATTTATTGATATGAATGTGTTCCACAATTTAGAATATTTCGGAAGAAATTGTCTCTGGTAGTGAGTTGTATAACACCGTGTTTCTTCTAATGCTGCTGGAACTTGTTCCACGGATCTAGTGGTTCGTTCTGGCTGTCGCACTGGAAGTCTCAGAGGCTGAAGATGAGGCACATGTATCTCCTGGACCTTGAACGTTGTTGGAAGGCCTGCCACATCTCTTCGGTGTTGCAGATTGTCCAGTTTTGGGTTGAATTCCGTGCCATCAAAAAGCCTCTTTGTTCTGTCCTGGGGCTGGATTCACTAACATACGATGGTAAGGCATTTACCAGCTGTCAACTACCAGAGCGTTTACCAGTCATGGCAAAGTGGGATTCATCGAGCGATGATAAGTCGCCTGGTAAGGGTAAATAGACTTTATCACCGTAATTTGATGGTAACTCTGGTAAATCGATTCCGCCAATCAGCGAGCGCCTTACATAATTGTTTAGGCTCCTTTGACCAATCCCGTAACATGTAAACAAAACCTGATCCAACAGCGAGACTTTTTTGTTTCAAGAAATGATAAAGATTTCTTCTGTGTTAAATTATTTCTATATAAATTAATTTCCTAAAAAGCATATTCTATTGCATGATCTTATGGATCATATATAACGTAATGGTTTTCAAAAACATACTTTTTTTTTTTTTTTTTTTTTAGATTGCAGTCGAAAGAAAAGAAACAATGGCTCCACGCAATGGTGGTGTTATTTGTATCAACGTTTTCCAAAAAGAAATGCCAATCAAACCCTAAGATTATGAATAATTGTATGTAAATTAATGCAAACACAAAAATAATTTATATATTTATATGTTTACTGTTTTTCAGCTGAATGTTATTAAAACAAAATGTTTGAATTTGTCAAATTATTAATTCCATGTATTATTTTCAGTTATTGTAGGCCTATGACGAAGCTGCATGAACATTATTCTCGATTATTTCCTGTGAATTTTATTGATTTTTGTCATATTCATATGAAAATGAACAGTTGCCATCACTCTGATCATAGTGTACATGCAAACTAAAGTGTCGCCTTAAATGTTGATTTTTTGCTGAGATAAAGCGAGATGAGAGAGAGTCATCGCTGTAGTTGCCAGTGGACATACCAGTGCTCCAACCACTGGTAAATTTAGCATTGTATTCTATCATGGTAAGTTGTTCGTGAATACCGATGCGGTCTCTTTACCATCATAATTGTAGTTACCAGCGTATTTATCATGGTAAGTGCGTTAGTGAATCCGGCCCCATTGTTTCTTTTCTTTCGACTGCAATCTAAAAAAAAAAGAAAAAAATGTTTTTGAAAACCATTACGTTATATATGATCCATAAGATCATGCAATAGAATATGCTTTCTAGGAAATTAATTTATATAGAAATAATTTAACACAGAAGAAATCTTTATCATTTCTTGAAACAAAAAAGTCTCGCTGTTGGATCAGGTTTTGTTTACATGTTACGGGATTGGTCAAAGGAGCCTAAAAATTATGTAAGGCGCTCGCTGATTGGCGGAATCGATTTACCAGAGTTACCATCAAATTACGGTGATAAAGTCTATTTACCCTTACCAGGCGACTTATCATCGCTTGATGAATCCCACTTTGCCATGACTGGTAAACGCTCTGGTAGTTGACAGCTGGTAAATGCCTTACCATCGTATGTTAGTGAATCCAGCCCCTGGATTGTAGGTGACAGCTATAGTGCCGTCATCCGCAGAAGCACGGGCATTTATGAAGATGTTCCACACCATTGGTCCTAAGACACTGCCTTGTGGTGCTCGTGCTTCTTTGTGGTAGAGAGACGATTCTTCGCCATTCAAGACTACTCTGAGGTGTCTGCTAGCACATCTCCCACTGCAACTGCTTTGATTTTTTTCTAGTACCCATCTATGCCACCACACTTTATCAAATGCACCCTCAAAGTTTAGAGCAATAATCGTAGTCTGGCGACCCATATCTAGGGCGCGGCTCCAGTCTGATGACATGAGTAAGTGGATGTCTGCAGCTGAATGTTATTTCCGGAATCCATATTGACGTGAGCACAAGAGTTGACTCCGTTTTAAGTGGTCCGATATACGGGACTATATTATCTTTTCCAGGACTTTGCTCAGCAAAGACACAGGGCGATAACTTTTAACTTCCGACTTGTTTCCTTTTTTGTGTATTGGAATAACATTACTGGTTTTCCATATATGTGGCCATTCTTTTGCTGAGAGGCAGTTGTTATAGATACTGGTAAGTGGCAGCGAGATCTCCTTGGCACATCTTCGAAGGAGTCGAGGACTAATCCCGTCTGGCAATACAGCCTTCTTTTCGTCAAGTCCAATCAATATATTGTAAACTTCCGATTGAGATGTCCTTATAGTTGGCATTTCGTCCCGTGTTATTTGTGGCAATTTTGTTGTTTCTGCTGGCTGTTCGAAACTTCGATCTCGTCAGCAAAATGTTGAGCAAGGAGATTTATTTTGTCTTCAGTATTTGTTGCCATTTTACCGTTCTGATCCATAAGTGGGGGAGTAGTACTGTCTCTTAAGTCTCCTTGCATATCTATGATGATGTTCCACCCCAATTTGCTGCCAACACACCCCACATGACAATCGCCCATTTCTGAGTATTTTCCATGTGCTTTGTTTTATTTTTAAGTTAAAGCTTGTTTCTGTGTGTTGGTCTGCGTTTATACTTTCGCTAAGCTTTATATATCTTAGATGCTTTTTTGCATCACTGTCCAAACCATAGTGATCTGTGTTGTATAGGGCACAAACTCTTCAATTAAACTTTCTACTGTTTCATTAAAGTTATGACTTGGTTGTTGACACTTCCTTAGATGACATCGTCCCAGTTTAATTGTAACAGAGATATTTTTATAGTAGCCAAGTTTGCAGAATCCCACTTCCATAATTGTTTATGTATCGAAGGCAGTTTGTATTCTATTTTGGTTCAGGTCACCGATGATTAATAGATGCTGACAGTTATTGCTAGTCATTAGTCTATCAAGGTTTTCCATTATAAAGCTTATGAGCACTATCCCTTGAGATGGAGGACGGTAACAACCAAGGAATAGTGTTCCGTTTCCTTGTGCATCAATAATTTTGAATAACATTATCTCCAGAATTTCGGGTATGTCGCAGTCAGTTATCTGGAATTGAAGGATAGGATAGTTTTGCCTTACCCTGTCCAGCATTGATTCATATCCATCTAAATGGACCCCTATGTGGATTTACCCGCAGGGTTCATTACATCAACTTGCATGGACAAATGGGACTCTGTGGCAGAGGAGATACATATGTATAAAGAGCAATCAAGTGCAAACAATTGGACAAGGCCGTCATAACGACCGTTACGACCAGGCTGAGGGAGAGAGAGGTCGAGCGGTCAAATGTCAACGAACTTAAATATGATGTTGTTTATACAAATGTACAATTTTTAAAGTCGTCCAGTACGTAGCTTAATATATTATGTTACCATTTACTTCTTTGGACATTAATAAATAAGTATACAATAAATAATCCAGAAGTTGAATTTATAACAATGTGAAAATACTGAAAAAAAATAAACAGCAGGAGCTCTGACGACCGTCTTGCCGATATCTATCTCTCTCTTTCTCTTTCTCTCTCTCTCTCTCTCTCTCTCTCTCTCTCTCTCTCTCTTTCTCTTTCTCTCTCTTTCCTCTCTCTCTGTCTTTCTCTCACACACACACATTCCCTCTCTCTCTTTCTCCCTCCCTCCCCCCCCCCCTCTCTCTCTCTCTCTCTCTCTCTCTCTCTCTCTCTCTCTCTCTCTTTCTCTTTCTCTCTCTTTCCTCTCTCTCTGTCTTTCTCTCACACACACACATTCCCTCTCTCTCTTTCTCCCTCCCTCCCCCCCCTCTCTCTCTCTCTCTCTCTCTCTCTCTCTCTCTTTCCTCTCTCTCACACACACACATTCCCTCTCTCTCTTTCTCCCTCCCTCCCTCCCTCTCTCTCTCTCTCTCTCTCTCTCTCTCTCTCTCTCTCTCTCTCTCTCTCTCTCTTTCCTTCTCTCTCTCTCTCCTCTCTCTTTCCCTCTCTCTCTCTATCTCCCCCCCCCTCTCTCTCTCTCCCTCTCACCCCCCCCTCTCTATCTATCTACCTCCTCTCTCTCTCTCTCTCTCTCTCTCTCTCTCTCTCTCTCTCTCTCTCTCTCTCTCTCTCTCTCTCTCTCTCTCTCTCTCTCTCTCTTTCTCTCCACCTCTATTTCGCCTTCTCTCTCTCCACCTCTCTTTCACATTCTCTCTCTCGCTCTCTCCATCTGTATTTCGCCTTCTCTATCTCGCTTTCTCCCTCTTTCTCTCTCACTCTCTGTCTCTCTCTCTCTCTCTCTCTCTCTCTCTCTCTCTCTCTCTCTCTCTATATATATATATATATATATATATATATATATATATATATATATATATCATTATCTCCTTTTTTTCCATCTGTCTCTCTCTCTCTCTCTCTCCCTCTTTCTCTCTCTCTCTCACAGACACATACACTCCCTCTCTCTCTCACACACTCCCTCTCTCTCTTTCTCACTCTCCTTCTCTCCCTCACTCTCTCTCTATCTTTCTCTCTCTTACTCTCTCTCTCTCTTTCCCTCTGTCTGTCTGTCTCTCTCTCTCTCTCTATCTCCCTCCCTCTCTCTCTCTCTCTCTCTCTCTCTTTCTCTTTCTCTCTCTCCCTCTATCTCTTTCTCTCTCTTTCTCTCCTTCCATCCTTCACCTTCTCTCTCTCTCTAACATTCTTTCTCTCGCTCTCTCTCTCTCTCTCTCTCTCTCTCTCTCTCTCTCTCTCTCTCTCTCTCTCTCTCTCTCTCTCTCTCTCTCTCTCTCTCCTTCAAAGGGGACAAATGGCGAAGATTTTTTTTTTTTAACAATTGATATAAAAGAAAGAGAATGAACATCCATAACCATGATGTCACAGTCGTCCGTAAGATGCCGAAATGCACACCAAATTCGTGGTATAGAATTTGATTTTATAATAAAAGAAAAATAATAAAGTTAACCATATATCAAAAATTACTGACTGAGTAAAACACAATGTAAAAAGCCGATCAAATGATTTATTCAGAGAGAAGAGTCGTGAATTATTGGATGCCATTAAAACTTAGCATTCAAAATAATATTTAAGAAATAAAAATATTTAAAAAGATAAATAAAGTTTGAGCTTGAACTGTATATCAGCGAGCTTGATAATGACAATAATAATATAAATACAGAAAACTTAAAAAGGGAAGCTCAATAAAAAAAAAAAAAAAATATATATATATATATATTCAGAAAAATTCCGTGAGGAAGCACAGTCTGCACAGCCTTCCGGATTCGTGCCTCCTGCTTCATCAGGATACGTCATGGAGGTTTGGCGGACCTCCACATTATCATTATTTTTATTACTATTATAATTATCATTATTATTAAAATTGTTATCTTTACCATTATACATCTATCATTATCATTATACTTATCAATATCATCAATGCC
>NW_028234409.1:20983559-20986059 GCF_977035675.1 Penaeus japonicus | reverse complement strand
AGCCTACGATTAACCTGAAATATCTTAGTGACAAACATAGAAAAAAAATGTTGCGTCCGGATTCCACGTTGTTGGCAAGTGCCCTTAGTGAGTCACACAAACATGGCGTAAATTAGTGAGAGCATTTTTCGTTTTGAAAGGATAAATCATTCGAAATGTTTCGCGTGTACCATGATTATATTGTGTGTTTATCTCTGCTTTAGTTAAAAGAGTACCATTCAACATGTTTAGCTTAGAGATATTTTCAACAGTAATTTGGTTTGAAGACGAAGAGGATAAGCAGTCCAGCTAAATACAAAAGACACAAAGCGTAAACCAGAATACCTACGACTCATAAAATGACGAAAGCCAGAGTTCAAGCCAAGTAACAGATCTCACTCCCAGTGTTTTGCTTTCTCGTCCCGCAGCTGCAGGGCAAAGTCTGGAAGCCGGACACTTTCTTCAACAACGTGAAGGATGCTGAGCTTCACACTGTTACGATGCCTAACATTTTGTTGAGGATAGAAAACAACGGAGATGTTTTATATAGCATCAGGTAGGACTTGGCAATGTGTGAGGTGAGGTGACGCTTTCTGTAGAGCGCGGTGAATTTTGTAATCTGTTAAGATGGGTGTATAAACAGTCAAACTTTTAATTTTCAATTCACAGTGTTTATATCCAAATAAACAATATATTTTTATATAGTGTTATAACTGGATTACTACAAGTCTATAATTTGAAAAATGTAATGAACTGAATTTAGTCACAGTATGTTCACAGACAAAATAGAAAGAATAAGGTAGATCGTACGAATATTAACTAACATCAATCTTAAATTTCGCAGGGTTTCTGTAAAAATATCGTAAACGTTTTATTAAGTTATTAATGATGATACCATTCTTATTTCTCTCGTCTTTCTGAACCCTTTTATTTTCTCCATCACGCTATCTCTTGTCCTTCCTAAAACCTTCCTAACCACTTCATGTATTTAGTAACATATTTAGAAATGGTGACTGCTGCGTCACTCCTTGCCCGCAAGAAAATCAGAAGCCGCGCCACTGTCAAGACGCCTTCCCCTTGTCCCCCAGTCCTTTACCCTATCCTAGAAGAAATCGCCTAATATCTTTCAAACCGATGGAATGCATGATATAGAGTTACTTGACTAGAGTAAGGCACCAGAGTACAAAAGAAAAGAAAATGCGCCAAGAATTTCTGGCTACATCGCATCTGTGGGTACGAGTAGGTCAGAGACCGAGTTATTGATGGCTCTTAAGTTAGCAAAGGTCGTCTTTATCAAAGCTTTGACTCAGTTTGAAAACCGATATACAGTTGTATGTAAGGCCCATTTTGTGGGCATGAAGTAACTTCCTATAGTTGCAACGGTTCTTCCTCCAGTTACAGTGACTAACTCTTCGGGACGAATCCCTATGTGAGGTATGTCTCCTTCTTTCGTCAACACTACAGTGGTAATTACTGTATATACTTCAATAAAGCAGGTGTGACTGACAAGTGTGTTATTGTGTCAACAGACTCACGCTCACGCTCTCCTGCCACATGGACCTTGAACTCTTTCCCTTTGACGACCAGAAGTGTTACATTGCCCTCGCATCCTGTAAGTAGCTCCCTCCCCCACCTCCTCGCCCTTCTCCTTCATGTGCACCGTCTTCCACCTCTTTCCTCGCTCATCCGCACAATTTCGGGCTCACGGCGTAAGGAACCGTGGGTCTCGCAGACCTCCTTTCTTGGTTGTCATTTTTCTTTCTAATGGTAGGATCAGCTGGGAGTTCTCACTCTTTGCTACATTGATGTTTCTTGTCCAAACATTTGTTTTCAAGGAGAGACATAAAATTTAGTAATAGCAGATAACAAATAAAATAGTGCTCGTCACTAATTATTAACATCTAATTAGTTTTGAATTACTTTAGAATGGCACCATGTGATAAAAGATTCTGTTGCATCGGTAAATAATAACCAAATTTCCTTTTCATTTCGCGGGCAGTCAGGCGATGAGTTCGACATCTTAGAAAGATCTCCTTTGACATCGGCACATTAGATATTCTTTATCAAAACTGACTGCGGAAAAAGGAGATGTTCTCAAATTTATTGATGTTTCTTCGTCTCTGATCATTCTGACCGTCTAAAAGCGACAAATATGAAAATGCTACGATGCGCTCAACAGAATCACGTTTGCAATGATCAAGCACAGAGTAACGATGAAAATGGAACCATGTGAGGAAGTCTGCCAAAAGGTGAAGCTTTGTTCGTCTAAGTAAGCGCGACCCTGACTTAGCCTTCCTCTACCAGGACCACGCTGAGGCTTTCGTGCAACATGGAATTCAGGGAGTTTCCCTTGGACTTCCAGACTTGTGGGATCTCCATTAGTTCCTGTAAGTATGAGAAGCGCATTCCCTTTAATGCATATGCTGCAGCCGAACTGCAGTTCCTCCTGCACTTGGAGTTGCTGCTTTGCTGATATTGACCTTTTATTTGGTTACTCATTTTATTATTGCCGTTCTGCTGA
>NW_028234409.1:20978559-20981059 GCF_977035675.1 Penaeus japonicus | reverse complement strand
CATCTCGTGGGTGTCCTTCTGGCTGGACCCGAACGCCGTGCCCGGCCGCATCACCCTCGGAGTCACAACGCTGCTCACCCTCACCACCCTCGCCTCGGGCATCAGGGCGTCCTTACCGCCTGTCTCCTACGTCAAGGTTGGTGTCGTTAGTTCCAGTACAGGCACATAGAATAATAATAAAAAAGAAAAAAACATAATTGATAATTAGTGGCGGAGATTCCAATACAAATTAGATCTCTATGACTGATCATGAAATCTGTGTTTGAGGGAGAGGGAGGGTGGAAAACAGTGAGGGCGGAGAAAAAAATACCCCCCCCCCATGCATATAATCGTCAAGTGTTGCCAATATTCACTTTGTCCATAACGGTATCTGATCATGGCGAATCTCCCTTCGGGGTGACACGCTTCCTACAAAAGGTTCACTTGATCTTCAACAGGCCATCGATGTGTGGATCGGCACCTGCATGATCATGGTATTTGGAGCGCTGCTGGAATTCACGCTAGTCAACTGGCTTGCCAATAAGAAGATAATGAGTCATTCACAAACCATGTTCAAGATACCCAAGCTGGTAAGTGAAAGATGTAACTTCAGATGGCTGATGCCTGAGGTGCGTCCTGCGCTCGAGAACCCGTAGCCCTGCCATATCTGTCTCATCTATTTTATTTCGAACGCGATGTGACTTGATGTGCTAGAATCGACATTGTTTTTGGCTGCCATTCGGTTGTTGTTATCCATATAATTATCATTATCATTAATCATATCATCATTATTACTATAATTATTATTATCATCATTATCATTATTACCATCATTATTATTGTTACCCTCGTTACTATTGTAATAATCATTGTTGCTTTTTAATCATCATTCTTATTGTCGTTCTTTTTATTATCATTGTATCAATATTATCATTATCATTGTTGTTATCATCATTACCCTTACCATTATCATTACCCTTATCATTACCCTTACTATTATCATCCTCATCCTTATCCTCATCATCATCCTCATCATCATCATAATCATTATCATTGTTAATATTTCCATTATCATTTTCATTTTACTAATGACCAAAATCCTTTTTATTACCAAAATCATTATCAATATCATCCGTATTTCCATCCTCATTATTGTTGCTATTATCATTACTATTGTTACCATTATTGTTGTTGTAAATATCATCATCATTATTGTTGTTATTATCACTATTCTAATCATTATCATCAATACTATTACAATTTGTGTTATCAATATCATTATTATTTTTTTTTTTATAATTTTTGTCTTTATTGTTATCATTATCCTTATTATTGTTCTTATCATTATTATTATCATCATTATTTTTACAAGTAGTAGATGTAGTAGAAGTAATAGTAGTTGTAGTATTGTTATTTTTATCATTATTATTGTAATTGTCATTATCATCATAATAATTATTATCATTACTATTATTATCATTATTACCATCATCATTGTTATTTTCATTATCATTATCATCATTTATATTATTATCATCAATATCATCATGATTATGGTTATGATCATTATCATAACAATGCATTTATCATTTTCATGATTATTAGGGTTATCATTGTTATCATTATCATTATAGTTATAATTTTCATCGTTTTTATCATCGTTATTATTATTAACACGATCATTATCATCGGCGGAATAGTAATAGTAGTAGTAGTTGTAGCAGTAGAATTAGTATCAATAGTAGTGCTATTGTAGTAGTGGAAATAGTGCGAAAAGGACATCTGATAGCAATTTTTATTTGTTCCGTAGTATAAACATTGGTAGTACGAGTAGTGTAATTGTAGTAGTAGTAGCAGCATTAGTGATAGTAACAGTAGTAATAAGAATCGTAAAAGTAGTAGTAATAGTAGTAGAATGAATAGTAGGAGTAGTTGTTACAGTACTAAAAGTAGTAGTAGTAGCAACAGCAGCAACAGTAGTAGTAGTTGTAGTAGTGGTAGTAGCAGCAACAGCAGCAGTAGTAGTTGTTGTAGTAGCATTAGTAGTAGGAGAAGTAATTGTATAATCTATTGTTGCAGTACTAAATGTAGCAGCAGCAGCAGTAGTAGTAGCAGCAGTGCCAGCAATAGTATCATCATTATTATTTTTGTCAATATTCACTATTATTACTATTTTTATCATTATTATCATCATTATTAGTGGCACTACTACTGGAAGAGGCGGTGGTAGTAGTAATCGTAATAACAGTAGTAGTAGTATTAGTCGTTGTTGTGGCAGCAGCAACAGTACAGTAGTAGCGATAGTAGTAGTAGTAGTGGTAGGTGTTGCAGTACTAAAAGTAGTAGTAGTATTAATAGTTGTTGTTATTGTGGTAGCAGTAGCAGCAGCAGTAGTAGTAGTAGTGACAATAGTTGCAGTAGTAACTGTAGTAGCAGCTGCAGCAGTAGTAGTGCTAGTAGTAGTAGTGTAGTTGTAGTAATAGTAGTAGCAGCAGCAGTAGTTGTGCTAGTAGTTGTTATA
>NW_028234409.1:20951059-20956059 GCF_977035675.1 Penaeus japonicus | reverse complement strand
AGGAGAGAGGAGAGAGAGAGAGAGAGGAGAGAGAGAGAGAGAAAAAGGAGAGAGAGAGAGAAGAGGAGAGAGAAGGAGAGAGAGAAGAGAGAGAGGAGAGAGAAGAAGGAGGAGAAGAGAGAGAGAGAGAGAGAGAGAGAGAGAGAGAGAGAGAGAGAGAGAGAGAAAAGGAGAGAGAGAGGAGGAGAGAGAAGAGAGAGAGAGAAGAGGAGAGAGGGAAGAGAGGGAGAAGAGAGGAGAGAGGGAGAGGAGAAGTAGAGAGGAATGAGAGAAAGAGAGGAGAGAAGAGAGGAAGAGAGGAGAGAAGGAGAGAAAGAGAGAAGAGGAGAGAGAAGAAGAGGCAGAGAGAAAGGAGAGAGAGTGGAGGAGAGAGAGAGGAGGAGGATGAGGAGAGAGAAGAGAGGAGAGAGAGAAGAGAGAGGAGGAGAGAGAGAGGAGGAGAGAGAGAGAGGAGAAGAAGAGGGGAGAGGGAGGGGAGAGGGGGGAGAGGAGAGAGAAGGGGAGAGAGGAGAGAGAAGAAGGGAGAGAGGAGAGAGAAGAAGGGAGAGATGAGAGAGAAGAAGGGAGAGATGAGAGGAAGAGAGAGAAAGAGGGAGAGAGAGAGAGGAGAAAAGGGAGAGAGAGAGAGAGGAGAGGGAGAGAGAGAGAAGAGAGAGAGGAGAGGAGGAGAGAGAGGAGAGAGAGAGAGAGGGAGAGAGAGAGAGAGGAGAAGAGAGAGAGAGGGAGGAGAGGGAGGGAAGAGGGAGAGGGGAAATAGAAGAGAGGGGTGAGAGAAGATAGGAGAGAGCAGAGAAGAGAGGGGAGAGAGGAGAGAAAAGAAGATAGGAGAGAGCAGAGAAGAGAGGGGAGAGAGGAGAAAAAGAAGAGAGGAGAGAGGAGAGAAGAGAGAGGAGAGAGAAGAGAGAAGGGAGGAGAGAGAAGGAGGAGTAGGAGGAAGAAAGAGAGAGAAGAGGAGAGAGAGAGGAGAGAGGAGAGAAGGGAGAGAAGGAGAGAGAGAAGAGAGAGAGAGAGGAGGGAGGAAGGAGGAGAGAAGAGAGAGAGAAGAGAGGAGGGAGGAGAGAGAGAAGGAGAGAGGGGAGAGAGAGAGAGAGGAGAGAGGGGAGGAGGAGAGAAGGGAGAGAAGAGAGGGAGGAAGAGAGGAGAAGGAGAGAGAGAGAGAGAGAGAGAGAGAGAGGAGAGAGAGAGAGGAGAGAGAGAGAGGGGAGAGAGAGAGAGAGGGAGAGAAGGGGAAGGAGGAGAGAAGAGGGAGGAGAAAGGAGAGGAGAGAGAGAAGGAGGAGAGAGAGAGAGGAGGAGAGAGAGGAGAGAGAGGAGAGAGAGGAGGAGAGAGAGAGAGAGAGGGGAGAGAGGAGAGAGAGGGCAGTAGGAGAAAGAGGAGAAGGAGAGGGAGAGAGGGAGAGAGGAGAGAGAGAGAGAGGAGAGAGGAGAGAAGAAGGAAGAGAGAGGAGGAGAGAGGAAGGGAGAGAGGAAGAAGAGAGAGAGAGAGAGAGGGAGAGGAAGGAGGAGAGGAGGAGAAAGAGAAAGAGGAGAGAGAGAGGAGAGAGAGAGAAGGAGAGAGAGGAGAGAAGAGGAGAGGAGAGAGGGAGAGAGAGGAGAGAGGGAGAGGAGGAGAGGAAGGAGAGAGAGAGAGAGGAGGAGAGAGGAGAAAGGGGAGGAGAGAGAGAGAGAGGAGAGAGGGAGGAGAGAGAGGAGAGGAGAGGAGAGAGAGAGGGAGAGAGAGAGAGAGAGAGGAGAGAGAGGAGGAGAGATGAGAGAGAGGGAGAAGAGGAGGAGGAGAGAAGAGGAGAGAGAGAGAAGGAGAAGAAAGAGAGGAGAGAGGAGAGAGAGATGAAGGAGAGAGAGGGAGAGAGAGGAGAGGAGAGAGAGAGAGAGAGGAGAGAGAGAGAGAGGAGAGAGAGAGAGAGAGAGGGGAGAGAGAGGAGAGAGAGGGAGGGGAGAGAGAGAGAGAGAGAGGAGAGTGAGAGAGAGAGAGAGAGGGAAGAGAGGAAGAGAGAGGGGAGAGGGAGAGAGAGAGCAAGGAGAGCGAGAGAGAGAGAGAAGAAAAGAGAGGAGAGAGAGAGAGAGAGAGGGAGAGGAGAGAGAGAGGAGAGAGGAGGAGGAGAGAGGAGAGAGGAGAGGGGAGAGAGAGGAGAGGAGAGAAAAGAGAGGAGAGAGAGAAGGAGGGGAGAGAGAGACGAGAGAGAGAGAGAGGAGAGGGAGAGGGAGAGAGAGAGAGAGAGGAGAGAGAGAGTGGGGAGAGAGAGGAAGAGAGAGAAGGAAAGGATGAGAGGAGAGAGAGGAGAGGAGAGAGAGGAAGAGAGGAGGAGAGAGAGAAGGAGCGAGAGGAGAGAAGAGAGAGAGAGAGAGAGAGAGAGAGGAGAAGGAGAGAGAGAGAAAGAGGAGAGAGAGAGAGAGAGAGAGAGAGAGAGAGAGAGAGAGAGAGAGAGAGAGAGAGAGAGAGAGAGAGAGAGAGAGAGAGAGAGAGAGAGAGAGACTTAAATAGAGAGGCGAGGTACAACGAGCGATGGAGAAACGCTGATCGTTTACCTCATACTGTAGAGAACGTCTCCTGTGTTGCCGATCCTCAGGAGAATGTTGGGCATGGAGACCTGGTGCACCTCCGCTTCCTTCACGTTGTTGAAAAACGTGTCCGGCTTCCAGATTTTGGCTCGCGTCTGAAGGGGATGGTTAGGCGGCAGTACGCCCTCATCAGTGAAAAAGGCCTTTGTGTTATGTTGTGCAGGGTTTATATGTTGTATTTGTTTGTGAGCGCATCGACTACCAATCGTCTCATAACAAATTAGTCTGACTTTGTGAGTAAAAGTAAAGAACTGTCTTTTATTCTTGATATGAGAAATAGGAAGTGTGCCTTCAAGGCCATGCATTTCGAAATTCCCCAATGCGTTCCCGCCCCCACCCCCCACTCGGTGCGTAAATTTGATTCAACTAGTGTCAATGAGCCTCGTGAAATAGAAAGTAACATCCTCCTATGGACTATCTAGCTACGGGAAAAGAAACGGCACTAGATTAACATTATTCTTGAATATACACTTGAAGATCTTGTAAACACAGATAGCACTGTCCATACTTTTTTCGTTCCTTCAAAATATAGATAAGCCTCTAACTTTCATGTTGCGAAAACAAATCGATAATATCTCCAGTTTAATCATAAATAAACAACTACTCTGGTTTCCATGTTTAGAAAGACAGAGAATTAAAAAGAAGGAAAATATGAAGCATTATCTGCAGCTTCTCCAAAGAGGTCGAGGCTGCTGAAGCTCACCTGCGGGTTGGACACCGTGATGCGCTTCTGGCCGCTCTTCAGCCGCAGTCGCGGGTCGTTCCAGCGCTGCCTCAGGAACACGTCTATGGTGTAGTCCTACAGAGGAAGGGTGGACGCCGTTTGAGGTTTACACATTGACCAAGAAATAAGCAAGATTAACACACACACACTACAATTGATATATACACATGTATATATATATATATATATATATATATATATATATATATATATATATATATATATATATATACATAATACACAAACACACACTTGTGCGTGTGTATATGTATATATGTATATATATACATATATTTCCATATATATACATATGTATATATATATACATATATGTAAATACACACACACACACACACACACACACACACACACACACACATACACACAATATATTATATATGTATATATATATATATATATATATATATATATATATGTATATATATATACATATATATATACATATATATATATATATATATATATATATATATATATATATATATATATATATATATATATATATATATATACACACACACACACACTCACTCACACATGCCAAGGAACAAGAAAAAAAAACAATATTTGCTTACGTAGCTTAATCTCCAGTCACCTAGCGGCTATCCCTGCATGTTTCATGGAGTCTGATAACCACTCTCTATGTCCCGTGGCAGCTCCATTTCAAGGGATTTCATCTACTCGCTATGTATAGATATATGTACACGAACGCGCGCGTACACGCACACGCACACACACACGCGCGAGCGCGCACATATTTATCTATCTGTCTATCTATCTCTCTATCTATCTATCTATATATATAAATATATATATACATATGTATACATATACTGCATATACGGATAGATATGTAGATAGATAAATAGACAGATAGATATAGATACATAAATAGATATGCTTGTATATGTGTGTGCGTATGTTTGCAATGTCTCTATACCTTTCTTCAATTTCACTAACCATGTTCGCAGCATTGAGGGAACCAAACGAGTTGATAAACATCTGCACCTTTACCGTAGTCGGGCCTGTAAAAAAAAGAAGCTTTATTTAAAATGCTTATTGAAATGTCTTAGCACGCTGAAACGAATATAAAAACGCTGTAACATGTGCATATCTATAAAATTAAACGCAGCCACGACATGATCAAAGGCCATGATGTTTCGAGCCCGTCAGCTCTCCTCTTCGGACGCGCTCGAAACGTCGTGCCTTTTATTCCGTCCATTAGTGGCCTTGTTTCATTTTAGTTCGCTGTGCCTTGGTTTCCGTATTCATTTATATTCGATTGTTCTTCACGTCGCGATTAGACGATACGGTTGGCTTCGCAAAGCAAATCGCACCAGGTTAATAACCCATGGCTTGTCACACGCTTCACAGTCACGCCGTACATGTGTGTGGTCAAAAAAAAACAAAAAACAAGAGTTCATCACCCTGATAAATGCTTTTGTCAAAAAAAAAAGGAAGAAAGAAAAAACACTGGCATAAGACTGACGGGACGCGCCTCGCTGCGTCTCGGGAATGAGGGAACAGAGAAGAACACTCCCTCCGGAAGGGCCAAAAATACGTCGTAGATGAGGGTCATGTCCGGGTCTAAGATTGCGAAGACGTATAGATAAACATAAACGTAAAAACGCACACGCACACGCTCACGTACACACACAGACACACACACACACACACACACACACACACACTCACAC
>NW_028234409.1:20923559-20926059 GCF_977035675.1 Penaeus japonicus | reverse complement strand
GATATTTTTCAGGATACGAATGTTGTTTACACTTTTGCTAACCGAATTCTAAAGTTGTAAGTGATATGAATGTCTTACGTAAATCTTAACGTTACAGCGCTTCTCTCTGAGATTCCTTACAGATAATACATGTGATATTGTTTTTCTCCAGAATTCGTGAAAGGAAAGAAAACGGCACTGCGGTAACTTCACATGGACGCTAATGAAGGTGATCCAGTGGATAGCGTGTCACGAAGCCAGCGCCAAAGCGTGTATATTTTAAGCGAAGGAGAGAATTTGGTCAATTTGCGTTTCGCATATGCATGTTAACCACGTTATCAATTTCAGATGTATAGAACAACAAAATTTCATGCACACTCAATGATAAATGTCCGACAATTATAAAAAAAAAGTACAAAGAAATATACTCCACCGTCTTTGTTCTGTTTAACCTTGAAACTTGTCTTCATCAGGCTGGTGGAAAAGCCGTAAATATTTCATAGCCATGACTATTATGAGTCTAGACCGAACTGCTGCACAAACTTATGGACAGAGATTAATAGCGTGTATGCGGCCTTTCTTCCCTAAAAATTCGTGGGGTGATTCTGAGTGATTTGTTCGATATTTGTCGTTGTGCCTCAAAATGCTTGCTCCAACGTGGACTGCTTACCTTTGTGTCGGTAATAGAAATGATGACAATGATGATGCTGACGATGAGGATGAAGATGATGATGGTAATGATGATAATGATAATGATATGCTATTATCATAATGATAATAACAATAATGATAATATCCATGATAGAGATAATAATGATGATTATAATCATCATAATAAAAATAATGATAGTGATAACAACTGCAATAATGATAATAACAAATAGTAGAGAGAGTAATGAAAATGACGATGATGATGATAAATGATAAAGATAATAATGTTACTGATGTTGATGGTAATGATAACAACTATACTACTAATGCGACCACTAATGATAATGATAACGATAATAATGATGATAATAATGGTGATAAAGATTGCAACGATAATGAAAATGATAATGATGATGATAACAGTAAGGATTATAAAGATGCTAATAATGATGACAATGATAATGATAATAACAATAATGATAACAATGATGATTGTCATAATCATTATCCTTATCATCATTATTGTTGTAATAATAACAATAATGATAACATTAATGATTATGATAATAACGATAATGATAATGATAATAATGATAAGGATAATGATGTTAATGATAATGAAACTAGTGATAATGTTAACAACAACAAAAATGATAATAATGTTAATAATCATGTTAATGACAATGGTAACGATAACGAGGATAATGATGATGATGAAAATAATAAATCAAAAGTCTAAAATCCACAAGCTGGCGCCAGGACGTCGCCGCACGAGTTGCCAAGCTAAAATAACCTTGCCCATGTTTTGCTTGATCCTGACAACGTTCGAGGGAAAAATCTATGTATGATAACCATTATACTTGATGACAGAGAGCGCCAGCAGCTATAGTGTCTTGGCGCCAGGCGCCGTAGCCCTCCCGAGTCAACACTGGAGGCGAAGTCGTCTAGACTGGACAAAAGGAAAGGACGACTGGAAAACGAAATCAGTGAAGAAAATTGAAAACGGATTGTGGTTTAAAAAGTATACTGAAGCTTGAGCAGCATGTATAGGTTGAATCGCACTGCCGAGAAGAGGAAGTAGCTTTGATAGAACAGCACCAACTATTACTTTACTTTATCGTTCGTAAAATCCAACAAATGTTGATGCATAATTCTGTTCCTATGAATGCAGAGCCGCTCCAGTATTTGCTCGCAAGCTTCCTTTGGCCTTAATCATTGTCGCTGTTGTTATGTTCATCACTCCCGTTGTTGCTCTTACTGTTGTTATCATCACTCTTATTATCTTAGTTATCATAATAATTATCATTATCATCAGTATCATTATCATTGCTATTATTATTTTCGTCACAATCATTGCTATCATTTTCATCATCATTATTATTGTTTTCATATTAGCATCATTATCATTATTTGATAATTATCATTATCCGTATCATCATTATAAGCATTATCAATACTAGTATCGTTGTCCTTCTTGATGTATTACTAGTATCATAATTACCATCACTGCTACTAACAGCAGTAATATTATCATCATTGCAATAGTGATTATTGCTATCATAATCAATCATAATCTCCATCATTATCTGAATTGTCATCATTACTCCATCATCACCACAGTCCTTTTATCAGTATCATTATTAATATAATAATCATGATATCATTACCAATGAGCATTACAACTGTAAGGAAGTTTGTAATGATTTGGAATGTAGCAACTACTTTAGCTACCCATGTTAATGTATGCGGACTATAAAAACATTTGGCCGAATGGTACCGTGACACGAATTGCCGGCCGACATATCAATAATGAATCGCCTCGGACGCGGGTTCCGCAAGCAGCGCTCGGAGGGCGGCGCCGCCTGCGGAA
>NW_028234409.1:20833559-20838559 GCF_977035675.1 Penaeus japonicus | reverse complement strand
CATTTTCACCTTTTACAAAATAATGACAATAACCCACTTTCCTTAAAATGTAATATAATTGCTTTCATTATCTTATTAGTTATCAATACTATTTATCATGAAACTTTAAGAGAGGCACACAGCTTCATATAAAATTTAATAACTCTGCCCCTTCATTTTCCTTAGTAATAATCTTCTCAACTGACAAAACTTTCACTTGTATCATATCATGAAGCTCAGGCATTCCTAGGTTTTTCTACTTACAAATGTGGTGTGTATCTAATAAATATCTTTAAAGCTTCTGCAAGCTCAAAAAGTAATATAAAAATTCTATAGATCACAGAAAAGAAAACTAAATTTCAACCCTGTTTCGATCACGAAAATTGACCTACTGGAGGCTTCTCTCATCGTTTTACTGGGTATGCTCGCCTCCCAGGGCCAGGCCTCCTTGCTGGATGTGAAGAGCTTGATGTTGCAGGTGTAAACTGGGCAGGGTTGAAAAACTGAGGTTGCATACTAGGTGGGGCCATCATAGGCACAGTTCCAGTACCATCAGCTCCATCATTCAACATCCCCTATTAGAAAAAGAAAAAAAGAAAACAGGAAACCTGATTACAACATGCACTTATGTAAACCTATGATTGATTCACTCAGACATATTGGTAATATAATTTTTAATATTATGCCAGTATGTTGAAAAAACATCATTTATGGTCATGGTTGATATTGACAATAAACCAAAGCAAACTGAACAACACTAAAACAACTACAAAAATAACAGTTAAAGCAACAACACAACACTACAACACCAATAACAAAATCAAAACCATAAAAAAAAAAAAAAGAACATATTTCATGAATGAGATTTGCCTTGGAATGTACCAAGTTCATCATTGAAAACATGTCCAGGCATCCAACTTTATTATCCATTTCAGCAAGGTCTCAATAAACAGCACCAACCATTTCTATAGCTCATAAAAGAAACACCTGTTTCACATCCTAATACAGTTGCATTTTCATCAAGTATTTATTTGTCATATTTACTCTGGACCTGAAAAGTTGCTGGTTTTCTTTCAGATATAGAAATTATATAAATCTTAGTTCTATACTGTAGTTGTCAGAGTAAATTGCTTACAATACTCTATATGTCCTCTTCCTGTACCAGATAGGCTACTACCCTTTAGCACATTCACACCGGGGCTTAAATTTGCCGCAGGCTAAATAACGAGTGTATACAATGACTAAACACAAGATCTCTCCCAGCATAATGCCACGCTGCACCTCTCAGAGTGCTTTTCACCCGCCAGATTCAATGGGAGTGATATGATAGGAGGTTTTTGTATTTGTTTACATTATTTTCACAAGTAAAGTAAAATGTGATTATACAAATGAGTCTCCTATGAGTATATACATACGTAAGGGTGCAAAACGTATGTTTTGAGAGAGAGATCACGACGTGATAGGAGGTCATCCGGTGGGAGCGAAATATTCCCATGACATGATGATGATATGTCACCCATCTTCAATGGGTTTACCATCACTTCTAAAAATCACAAAGTATTCATAGCCTCATGACATAAAACATTTTGCAATATCAATCACATATTTTCAGGATAAAATTTCTAGCTTTAAAGCTTCCTGGTTCAGAACTTGAAGAACATCATCATATATTTCACCCCTACTTTTCATATCAATTCAAGAATCAACCTTAAATAAAGAGGTCATATAAGATATTTATGTCTGAAAAAGAGATTCACAGAATTGAATTGGAATGAGCAAAATAATTGGGAGCAATGCATCTAAACTATAGCAAAAAAAAAATCACTCAAGCAAGCATAAACAAACAAACAAACAAACAAACAAAAAAAAAAATGGTTGGCAAGTGGGAAAGGTTTCTCTTTAGAAGTATCATGATATGCTAATCACATCCGATTAAAAGTTGTGAATGGCAGTATTGAAAAAGGCACTGTGTCACTGCGGCAGCCATATTTACCATTTAACATTACTACATGTCTGGCAGCACTCACTGATGGGATATTTGAAAGCATGACATCATGGTCTAACAAATAAATGCCTTCCCTATTTTGTCAAATGATTATCTAAACCTATCAAAACATTTAAAAACTATGATTAACCCACACAGGACGGGTGGTACAGCATGTGTACCGCGCATTCAAAAAATCCAGTTGGCTGGCGGGGCACAGTATGTGCCGGTCCATTACAATTATTGATTTAGGCCTAATAATTTGAACGCCCCGGCATTTGGACATTCAAGGCTAGAATTCCCCCCGTCGGGAATGGGTTAATTAGTAAACCTGTCTAGTTGAAAGTTTAAAACTACTCTTCAGATAGGGTTTGAAACATTTAACCTATTTGCGTTGGTTGACCTGCTATCCCATTTAACCCATTCACGCCGGGGCCATTCCGGCTTTGCACGGTCGCTATACCGAGGTTTTCGAATGCATCATCCGAACGCTTCGAGATTCTCGGGTACACGGGCCGCGAGCCTGGGCTGCCCACTCGCTTACCCTGAGCGCCGGCCTTGGCCAGCTATCTCGTCGGCGGCGTCTGACACGAAAACCACGAAACGTGTCAGCACGTCGTCCGGTGTGAATGGGTTAATGGTTTTTGGGTCAGACGCCAAGGACGAGATATTTGGTCAAGGCCTGCGCGCTGGGTGATTGGGCGTACAGTGCTCGCCCACGGCTAGTGTGGCTGAGAATTCCAAAGTGTTAGGCTTATGTGTTAGAATATCTTGGCATTTTGACCATTTGGAGCCAAAATAGCCCTGTCATTAATGGGTTAAGGGTGATCAATACTTGTGATCTATTAAGAAAAGAATTTTTTTTAACTCATTACATACATTGCCGAGTCGCATATTGTGCTTTTTTCTTATTATATGATCTGTATTTTTTATCTCTGCCTAATGATAGTAATTATCACTATCATTACTATAATTACCCGACTAGCCACTGAATACTTGTAGTATAAAAGCAAAAACATTGATGGCAGTAAAATATATCATAGAAATAGTGATGGTGCTTCCTTTTACCTGGTTTTCGGTTCATAGATACCAAATGGGTCAATTTCATATTTTGTTCATAGATAGTGCTGAGTATCAATTGTAGACGTAATGGCCTGATTCGTCGAGGGCATCCAAGGCCAAATGTTGTGACCTGATTGGTCAAGATTTTGTATAAGTATTTTGAACCAGTAAATCATTCTGCCTGATCACCTCCCTGTATGCACAATGGCTCCCAGACGTGCAAGCTCCTACTCCAGCACTCGCTCTCGCTCTGTCCCTGCTGCTGATGACGAGGTTGCATCCACCTCGACTGCTCACCCTCCCCAGGATTATGCATGTGCCATCTATGATTACTCGTCTGATGAGTACTGAGTACCAAGTCCAGCTCTGACAGTGGCTGATTTGGATTATGTCTCTCAGCAGAGGGTTTCTGTTGACTCCAATGAGCTGCTGTCTAATATTGAACAACGAGCATGGATATTCCATGTCCATGCTCGGCCTGTTATTGATGCACACTCCTGGTAGTTCAAGTTGGTTTACATCCCTCCACAGAGGGTTACTGTCGGATGAAAGCCTCTGAAGGTTCCAAGGACACTTTTGAAGTATTTTCTTTAACCGGACGATGGGTGGACGCTTCAGGCTGAAGGTGTACCAAGCTGTGCATCAGCAATGGCAGCACAGAGGGCTGCACGAGCTCCTTCAGCATCTATGCAGGCATGGACCAAGGTGAACTCCTGGCTTCAGCCAAAGCCGTTTGTCAACTTGATGGATGCTGAGAACCTCTTCAGGAAAGGGTGCGAGCTGTATATTGACAACTGGTATACTTCTCTGACCCTCTTCTACTATCTGCAGATAGTGGAAAAGGGGGGGAATATGGCACTCTGCCTGTAAAAGCACATGCAGATGTGAGTTCTGGTGGCATCTTCATTGTAAATATTGTGTATAGATTGCTTTGGGGGAAAAAAACACACAAAAAAACAATAATAATAAATAATAATAATAAAAAAAAAAATAAAAAAATAAAAAAATAATAAAAAAATAGTATCTGTCTTCTCATGAAACTATAATATATCTACTATATTGAGCATACAAGGTTATCAATTGATTACAATATTGCTAAAACCTATCAAGTGGTTTACATGTGGCACACTGCCCATACGAGTGATTTCGGCTGTGGTACACATAGCTATGATTTCTGTCGGCCTTCCTCTTCATCAAAAATAACTTGTACATATTTGTATCTAGTTGGTTTGGCCGAAAAACTTAAAAAAACAAAAAGAAATTCCCATGAAATGATAACAATTTTACTATATTGAGTATACACAATATAACTAGGTTATATGGTCTCCATACTACAATTTCAATCAATCAAAACATTGCTAAAGCCTGTTACATGGTTTATGGCAAAACACTCAAAAATCAACCAACACAAAAATGGTTCTAGTGTTATAATGAGAGGCTGGAAGAGAGGGAGAAGGGCTGTGACAGTTGTGCGGGGGTGGCTCAATTGGGCCACACACCTTTCACTCCACCCTGTCTGAGCGGCCGGACACAGAGAATGCCACCCGTCCGCAATAGGTTAAAGCAATTATTATCCTGGGACAACAGCATTGTGACAAATTCTTGTGCGAAACATAGTCTGTACAATGCCAGACACAATACTGATAGTGTCTCAACAGTATAAATCAACTATGAACTATAAAAGTTACAGTTATAACCAAATACAATATATACAGATTGCAATATGGTCAATCTTTGGCAGATATTTCATTTCTATATGGATGTGGATGTAGATAGACAGACAAACAAACACTCACTCTATCTCTTCATAACTTATTTCTCAAGAAACAGAAGTGAACAAAAAAAGATTGGCTAGGCTGTCAATATTAACCATAATGATGAATGAAATTATCCTTATAAATGATATGAAAGCCAAATCCCCAGACCAAGCTGAAAACACACTCAACCATGTATGGAAGAAAATAAAGGTAAGAGT